>NC_074666.1:8115754-8120754 GCF_029448725.1 Salvelinus fontinalis | reverse complement strand
ACAGTATCATGGTCTGGAGGCAGTAGACTAGACATTACAGTATCATGGTCTGGAGGCAGTAGACTAAGAATTACAGTACCGTGGTCTGGAGGCAGTAGACTAGACATTACAGTACCGTGGTCTGGAGGCAGTAGACTAGACATTACAGTACCATGGCCTGGAGGCAGTAGACTAGACATTACAGTACCGTGGTCTGGAGGCAGTAGACTAGACATTACAGTAACATGGTCTGGAGGCAGTAGACTAGACATTACAGTAACATGGTCTGGAGGCAGTAGACTAGACATTACAGTACCATGGTCTGGAGGCAGTAGACTAGACATTACAGTACTATGGTTTAGAGGCAGTAGACTAGACATTACAGTACCGTGGTCTGGAGGCAGTAGACTAAGCATTACAGTACCGTGGTCTGGAGGCTGTAGACTAGACATTACAGTATCATGGTCTGGAGGCAGTAGACTAGACATTACAGTAACATGGTCTGGAGGCAGTAGACTAGACATTACAGTAACATGGTTTGGAGGCAGTAGACTCACTTAGAAAAAAGGATTCCAAAAGTGTTCTTGCATCTGTCCCCATAGGGGAACACTTTTTGGTTTCAGGTAGAACTCTTTTAGGTTCCATGTATAACCCTTTCCACAGAGACCTGGAACCAAAAGAGATTCTTCAAAGGGTTATGCTGTGGGACAACCAAAGAACCCTTTTTGGTTATAGATAGCACCTTTATTTTTAGGAGTGTAGTACCATGGCCTTGAGGCCGTAGAATAGGCATCAAAGTAACAGACTCGGACACTGATAGACAGTACACACAGCTCAGGGAAGACTTCCCTATCGACCTGATTCATAGCACATGTTTTGGTGCATGGGCACAGAGGCAGATGGGTTTAGGCAGCTCTAGTTCTGCAGGCAGGGCCAGCTCTAGCCGCTTGGGGGCCCTAAGCGAGATTTTAGTGGCCCCTCTCTGTACGACGGAGAGAAACATTTTAGTTTTAAAGTTCATTTCCTGCAATTCTACACATTTTGCCTTGGTGCGGAGAGATTTTTTTGAAATGTTATAACAAATTTTATGCAACTCTACTAATTTTGCCATGGGGCAGAGAGAAGAAATTTGCAGTTTCACAGCTAATTTCCTGCAATTCAACCCATTTTGCCATGGGGTGGAGAGAACATTTTAGCAGTTTTAAAGGCCCAGAAGCACGGAAATTCACTTTTTTTCAGCTGAAAGACGATGCCCATGATGTTGCACAACGATTTCAATCAATAAGTAAAACATTAAGTCAAAGCATGATATATTTTGGGTTGAAGTAGTAACTTTGGATGTTTTCAGTACCAATGCTGTGTGTTTCCCCTGTGATAGGACGTGCTAATACTTTCCTGTCTACATTTCTTTTCAGGGCTGGGTTTTGTTTGAATGTTACCACCCACCAGCATGGCTAATCAGAAACACCTGCAAAGTTCTTCCTCTTCACAAGTTGCGATTGAGCTGAGCAATACAATAGATCATGTTTGGCTGAGCCGAACAGTTTTTCGCTGTAGTCTACATTTGGCTGCCTGAGCCATGGAGCAAATTAAAATAGGGGGGTGCACACATGTTTTTGCAACTCCACTTTTTTATCATAACCCATTGAATAATTTGTCAAGTTTTACTTATTTTTGAGCTAGTCTGTATTAAAAAAATCTATATGACCATTTTATAAATTGTAAAATTGCGTGTGATATGACTGCATTTTGGAACCCCGCACCCCCGAAGATGAATGGTTTTGACCACATTCCACTGCTTTGATTGGTGCAGATTCCACAAACTTGTTTATCTATACTGAAAAAAAATATAAACGCAACATGTAAAGTGCTGGTCCAATGTTTCATGAGCTGAAATAAAAGATCCCCGAAATGTTCCATATGCATGAAAAGCTTATTTCTCCCCCAAAAATTGCACACATTTGTTTACATCCCTGTTAGTGAGCATTTCTCCTTTGCCAAGATAATCCATCCACCTGACAGGTGTGACATATCAAGAAGCTGATTAAACAGCATGACCATTACACAGGTGCACCTTGTGTGCAGTTTTGTCACATAACACAATGCCATAGATGTCTCAAGTTTTGAGCGAGTGTGCATTTGGCATACTGACTGCAGGAATGTCCACCAAAGCGGTTTCCAGAGAATTGAATGTTCATTTCTCTACCATAAGCCACCTCCACCGTCATGTTAGAGAATTTGGCAATACGTCCAACCGCCTCACAACCGCAGGCCACGTGTAAACAAGCCAGCCCAGGACCTCCACATCTGGCTTCTTCACCTGCGGGATCGTCTGAGACCAGCCACCCGGAGATGAAACTGTGGGTTTGCACAACCAAAGAATTTCTGCAGAAACTGTCAGAAACCATCTCAGGGAAGCTCATCTGCTTGCTTGTCGTCCTCATCAGGGTCTTGGATTGACTGCAGTTCAGCGTCATATCCGACTTCAGTGGGCAAATGCTCACCTTTGATAGCCACTGGCACGCTGGAGAAGTGTGCTCTTCACAGATGAATCCCAGTTTAAACTGTACCGGGCAGATGGCAGACTGTGTGGGCGAGCGGTTTGCTAATGTCAACATTGTGAACAGAGTGCCCCATGGTGGCGGTGGGGTTATGGTATGGGCAGGCATAAGCTATGGACAATGAACACAATTGTATGTTATCCTGAGGCCCGTTGTCGTGCCATTCATCCGCCACATTGACCTCATGTTTCAGCATGATAATGCACAGCCCCATATTGCAAGGATCTGTACACAATTCCTAGAAGCTAAAAATGTCCCATTTCTTCCGTTGCCTGCTTACCCACCAGACATGTCACCCATTGAGCATATTTGGGATGCTCTGGCTCGACGTGTACGACAACGTGCTCCAGTTCCCGCCAATATCCAGCAACTTCGCACAGCCATTGAAGAGGAGTGGAACAACATTCCACAGGCCACAATCAACAGCCTGATCAACTCTATGTGAAGGAGATGTGTCGCGCTGAATGAGGCAATTAGTAACATTAGCTAGCTATATAAGGTTAGCATGCTAGCTAGCTACACAGGTGGATGTCAGTGCCCTGCTTGCTATTATTTCTCCACTCCATCTTGAAACCACCACAATGTTCCATCCCTCAATTCGTGAATACGTATTATCAGCCTGCGTCATTCTTCGGAGGTGGAACGTAAACAAGAATTTCTGCTATTGGACAGGAATGATGTCAAAATAGTGGCGACATTGCCCTCTATTGGGGGCCTTTAAAGCTAAATTCCTATAACTTTACACATTCTGCCATGACTTATGCCATGTTAATATGATATCTGAGTGAGAATGACAAAAAAATCAATGGGGGCCCCTTGAAAGTCAGGGCCCCTGGGCACGGTCGGTACTCAGCCATAATTGCTACAAGTTTAGATAGCTGGCTAGACTAACTACCAATCAAAAATTGACATGGCTAATTGTCAGCTAATTGAGTGACTGACAAAACAAGAGAAAAACTACTGATCCACAACCAAATTTCGAAATTGCACCTGGAGTATTTTACTATTTTTACTCTCAATAGACCTGTTATGTCGCTTATGCCTGGAGCCGGCCCTGTCTGCAGGTCCAAAAAAGACCAGAAGTGTGAGGTGGATTCTGCCATCTGATATCACAGATAGGCTAAGTACAACTTAGGCAGTAAGAAAGCGTATAGATAGACTAGCAGCAAGGAAAAATAAACATCACAGGTGGGGGAATATTTACCTGGTGTAACCTGAGAGTTGTGAAGTTAAATGTTTAAATTGTGTGTAATTTTAATGTTTCACATGACATGAATAGTGTCACATGTGAGTCATGCCTCTACATGTGTGTGTGTGTGTCTTTCCATCCACAGAGACGTGTCATGGAGTTCGCTGCCCTGGCTCCGCGTCATGTGTCGTGGACCAGACCAACAATGCCTACTGTGTGACCTGTAATCACCAGTGTCCAGAGGTGAAGTCACCTGACCAGTACCTGTGTGGCAACGACGGCGTTGTTTATGCCAGCGCCTGTCATCTGAGGAGAGCCACGTGCATCCTGGGAAGGTCCATCGGCGTGGCGTACGAAGGGAAATGCATCGGTAAGTACTGGACCATCAATATGGGGTGCCGTTTGTAAAGTTGATATATCACACTTAGATCAATGAAGATTTCAGTGTTTTGATGCGCCAAGACCTTTGTCAGAACATACCAGAGTAGTAGGCCTACTAAGCATCCAAAACATGTCTGTTCTGTCTGTTCTCATACACACAGACAGGACACTAGGTCTATCTCCATCACCAGAATCATGGTGTCTGTGTGAATCAGAAATAGATCAGCGCTGGCCTGGGTCTGTGTGGGAGTGTGATAATATTGTCTGATGCTTTCTGTGTGTGTCTCCTCTCTAGACGCCCGGTCATGTGGCGACATCATGTGTCGGGGAGCGAAAAGGTGTCTGTGGGATGAAGCGAGTGGCCGCGGACGCTGCTCTGTGTGTGACGAGCCATGTCCGGAGAGTCACCCGGGTGAGAGTGTGTGCTCCAGCGACAACAACACCTATCCCAGCGAGTGTTCCATGAGGCAGGCCGCATGCGCTCAGCAGCATCACCTGGAGGTCAAACACTCAGGATCCTGCAACTGTAAGTCTACGGTTGATGCGTGAAATGACACCCTATTCCCAACACTATTCCCAACACAGCGACGCACCCACTGAGAACTTATGAGAAAGTGTCTTAAACTCCAAAACAGGCTTTTCCTCAGTCACTTTACCCAAAGTCATAATTGAGGGTTAAATCCTAACTTTCACTTAAGCCGAATTTTCGGCCAGCTGTTTTCAGCAACTGATATTTTTGAATTAGGTTGTCATATTGGCAGGTTTGCTAGCAACAAACTATTTAGCTAGCTTCTAGCTTAGTGTTTGATATGCAATGCAATCTCCTCGTAATAAACTATGTTGAGTGTCCTGACGAGAAGGCAAACTTTTATAGCTATGCCAGGCCAAAT
>NC_074666.1:7863110-8113781 GCF_029448725.1 Salvelinus fontinalis | reverse complement strand
GGAAACCCTGGCTGAACTAAGCAATCGTATATTTGAAATCTTGTAGGTGTTGTTTACTTGTATGTATTTATATATTTGGTTTATTATTTATACATTAACAGTGTTCGTCTGTCTTACTGTATACCTAATGTCTCTTGCATTTTATCCAAAGAGAAAATGTATTATTTATTTGAGGTGCAATACTACCCACATTGATGTTCTTGTTCTGTAGACTCCTGCAATGCATTCTCTATTTGAGCTGTACACATCTGCTTATTGTGGGCAAGATTTGGATTTACCCCGTCTTCCTACATTGTGAAATGTTGGCTAGCGTGTTTAGTGTGTTCCAGTTTATTTTATGGAGAACTTGTTGCTCACCAATGTATGTACCCTAGTGAGAGAAAGACTCTGGTTTTGTTGACTCAAAGCTTACCTAAATGGCTTTGTCTAGTTTTTTGTTGAACAAAAGTTACCCGTCCTAGTCCCACTACAGTGCATAGCGATACCTTTAACGAGTCACTATCGTCTCTCTCCCTTCAGAAAATGACTAGCTTTGTTTATTAAGGGGAGCAGGATGGATGCCACTAAAACAATGTACAGTTGAAGTTGTAAGTTTACATACACTTAAAATGGAGTCATTAAAACTCGTTATTCAACCTTCTCCACAAATGTCTTGTTAACAAACTATAGTTTTGGCAATTTGGTTAGGACATCTACTTTGGGCATGACACAAGTAATTTTTCCAACAATTGTTTACAAACTGATTATTTCACTTATAATTCACTGTATCACAATTCCAGTGGGTCAGAAGTTTACATACACTAAGTTTACTGTGTCTTTAAACAGCTTGGAAAGTTCCAGAAAATGATGTCATGGCTAGAAGCTTCTGATAGGCTAATTGACACCATTTGAGTCAATTGGAGGTATTTCAAGGCCTTCCTTCAAACTCAGTGCCTCTTGGCTTGACATCATGGGAAAATCGAAAGAAATCATTCAAGACCTCAGAAAAACAATTGTAGACCTCCACAAGTCTGGTTCATCCTTGGGAGCAATTTCCAAACGCCTGAAGGTACCACGTTCATCTGTACAAACAATAGTACGCAAGTATAAACACCATGGGACCACGCAGCCGTCATACCACTCAGGAAGGAGACGCGTTCTGTCGCCTAGAGATGAACGTACTTTGGTGTGAAAAGTGCAAATCAATCCCAGAACAACAGCAAAGGACCTTGTGAAGATGCTGGAGGAAACGGGTACAAAAGATCTATATCCATAGTAAAACGAGTCCTATATTGACATAACCTGAATGGCCGCTCAGCAAGGAAGAAGCCACTGCTCCAAAACTGCCATAAAAAAATCCAGACTACGATTTGCAACTGCACATGGGGACAAAGATCGTTCTTTTTGGAGAAATGTCCTCTGGTCTGATGAAACAAAAATAGAACTGTTTGGCCATAATGACCATTGTTATGTTTGGAGGAAAAAGGGGGAGGCTTGCAAGCCCGAAGAACACCATCCCAACTGTGAAGCACAGGGTGGAAGCATCATGTTGTGAGGGTGCTTTGCTGCAGGAGGGACTGGTGCACTTCACAAAATAGATGGCATCATGAGGAAGGAAAATTATGTGGATATATTGAAGCAACATCTCAACACATCAGTCAGGAAGTTAATGCTTGGTTGCAAATGGTTCTTCCAAATGGAAAATGACCCCAAGCATACTTCCAAAGTTGTGGCAAAATGGCTTATGGACAACAAAGTCAAGGTATTGGAGTGGCCATCACAATGCCCTGACCTCAATCCTATAGAAAAGTTGTGGGCAGAACTGAAAAAGCGTGTGCGAGCAAGGAGGCCTACAAACCTGACTCAGTTACACCAGCTCTGTCAGGAGAAATGGGCCAAAATTCACCCAACTTCTTGTGGGAAGCTTGTGGAAGGCTAACTGAAACATTTGACTGAAGTTAAACAATTTAAAGGCAATGCTACCAAATACTAATTGAGTGTATGTAAACTTCTGACCCACTGGGAATGTGATGAAAGAAATAAAAGCTGAAATAAATCACTCACTCTACTATTATTCTGACATTTCACATTCTTAAAATAAAGTGGTGATCCTAACTGACCTAAGACAGGGAATTTTTACTAGGATTAAATGTCAGGAATTGTGAAAAACTGAGTTTAAATGTATTTGGTTAAGGTGTATGTAAACGTCTGACTTCAACTGTATTATGTTTTATACAATGTCTAAGTAGGAATAATTCGGTTCTTCATTTCTTACCTTGACAATGTTGTTTTTCATATTTGATAATGTGCCAATTAATACTCTTGTAGACTTTTATGTGCCAATGTATTTCAGTGCGGTCAATCACGTAATTGATATCACTCCCTCTGTAAATGTAAATGTAGTGTACCACATAATGTTCATTACATACAATATATCAAACTTAAGCATGTTGTTTTTCCTCCCACTATCGAGGAATATTCAAAGAAATCTGCAGCTGCTGTGAATATATTAGCTGTTTTGTCCTAAACAGAACTATGTTAAAAGTCAACAGCTGCTGCATTTACAGCTGTGATACATTTCCATGAATAACCCCCCTGGTCTATTTTGTTATGTTCAATAGAGATTCAGTCATAAATATATAGTTTTGTATTTTTTTATGTGATTGTTAAATGTACATAATAGCTATGATATTATGATGATATTTATACAGGGCAGGAGAGTAAATAATAAAAATATGCTTTTTTTCCTCAAACGTGTGTGTTCTGTCTATCATTTCTACACACGAGACACACAGCAAATGTCCTGGAGAATACTATATATACAGTAGCCTACTTTCCCTCTCCTGTGTACCGAATCCAGTCCAGTATTTTACATCATCATCACACTTACAATATGCTCCAATTAAAGTGATACAATCACAGCCAGACAGTCAGTCAGTCATGTATCTCATTACTGCTCCATGAGCTCTTCCTCAGCCATCCTCCTCCACCAAGTGTAGAAAATGACTGACTGACTGTCTGGCTGTTATTGTTTCACTTTGTGCTGCAGGACCATATAGATAGTGTATTTATTTATTTATCTTTATGTGCAGGACAGGACTGTGTCACTCAATCACAGACATTTAAACCGGTAGAGCCCAGCTCAGCCACAGAAGATAAAACGTGTGGCTGATCGACAGAACCTCAGTTTGGCCTGTTTGGCATCGTTTCCCCAGACGTAAGAAAAGCTGACTCAGTTTCTGTGCTAGTTGTGTTTGGGCTGTCTGCTGAGCTGTGTGCGTGTGATTGAGGGTACTAGTGGCATCAGGGTCCAGCAGACAGCAACCAGCCCAGCAGCTCTCTCTCCTTTCCGTCTCTCTCTCTGCCTCGGATCAGAACCTGAGACTATCTCATGTAATTACATTTCAGCAGTAGTAAAGAAGATCCTAATCGTACTGTGTGTGCCGTGCCCGGTCCCTGTCTGTTTTGGAAAATTCTGCCTGGGACTGGAAGTACACACTGCTAATATAACAACATTACAGAAATGCTGATGTGACAGTCTGAGCCGAGGCTGAACTGAGTGAGAGAATTTCCCATGGTGGCATCAAAGGTGGGGTATACTCTCTCTCTCTCTCTCTCTCTCTCTCTCTCTCTCTTTCTACTCTCCTGACCTTGGCATAGCATGAAAGGCAAAACCTGGAAGGTTTCACTGAGAACAAGTGACTCATTACTAAAGTTATGGTCATAGATTATGAAGTCATAAAAACTATCATAAATATATTATAAATAAGAACTTCTGTTTGGATTGTATATACAATTAATCTTGAGTAATGGACTAAATGTCATTCCTGTTTTCAATAGGATAATGGGACATTGAAAGGGACATTGCGAGAGAGAAAGAGAGAGAGAAGAGAGAGAACCAATTACTCACAAAAATGATGTGTTGCTGACCACATAACTTTATATGAAAAGTGTTAGACAGTGCTTGACAGGGTGCTCAAAGCTCTGCCAACACACAATACCATCGGCCAGAAAGTGAAGACCTTTTTGGACTAGAGTCTAGTTCGATGGACCGGATGACACAGTTACTTCACAGTGTGTTACATACAGTACATGAACCCTTTCCTTCTTCCTGTTCATAGACAGACATACAGAAGACAGACATACAGAACCCTGTAGCCCTGACAGACAGACAGACAGACAGACAGACAGACAGACAGACAGACAGACCGACCCCTGTCCTCCTGACAGACAGACAGACAGACCCATGTACTCCTGACAGACAGACAGACCACTGTATCCCTGACAGGCAGACAGACCCATGTACTCCTGACAGACAGACAGACCCCTGTAGCCCTGACAGGCAGGCAGACAGACCCCTGTACCCCTGACAGACAGACCTATGGAGCCCTGACAGACAGACAGACCCCTGTAGCCCAGACAGACAGACCTGACCCCTGGAGCCCTGACAGACAGACCAGACCGGGCACGCAATGGACCCCTGCTGGGTTCCTCTTAGGAGTTCAATAGAAACGTATGAGAATGAGTCGATGTCTGTGGAACGGGACTAGTCTGTCACAGTAGGTCCCCACTCCCTGCAGGGCAGGGGGCTGTCTGGTAGCTGGGAGCACATCACAGGGTGTTCGTACCACTCATTCACTCTGAAAATAGAATGAACTAACATTGGGGATCCATTGAAATTTAAACAGTACAGTACCACTCACTCTGAAAAAAATAACAGACTCGGGTTGGGGGATCTATTGAAATGTTTTGTTGTTCCGATCCAGATAGGAGTCTGTCATCAGATCATTGAAACAGCCACCTCTCTGAACGAGTAGATCCGAGACATCGATTTGGGTTGTTTACAGATTAGGACGTAGTCACAGAGGAACGCAGTGTGTCCTCTATTCTATATCTCATAACAGTTCACATTTCTTTAGGCCATGGCATACTGTAGCTATCTGGCCCTGACCAGATGCATAGATCAGGCTGTGTTGTACCACATTGTCTGGCTCCCAGCTAGCTGAACAAAGCTCAACTTCATTCTCTTATATCGAGGCGGAGTTGAGTTTTGATAGCTGGTCGTGGGATTTGCTAGCAACAACATTGAGTCACCATCAGTTGATTCTTGTAGAAATGTCAATTTTGAGAACGCTTACCTGTACCTATGTTTGTCCTGTACAACCACGCTCCTTCAGTGTGGTGCTGAAATTCATAATTTGAATTGAAACTTTTATCAAATACAACCATTGCTTTTTCCTAATTTGTGTTGCTCAACTCAGCAAGAACGCACGTGCCAGTTAAATCTCAGCTTACGTAGTACTTCAAGGCCGCAATGTCTCCTTTTGAGCAACAAAAATTAGGGGGAAAACGGTGGTTGTATTCGCTAAAAGTTTTTTATTAAACTTATGAATTTCAGCACCCCGTGGAAGGACCGCGGTTGTACAGGACAAACATTTCTGAGATCTTTTATTTCACCTCATGAAACATGGGACCAACACTTTACATGTTGCGTTTATATTTTTGTTCAGCGTAGATACCAAATTATGTCTTGAACTTGTAGAAGTCTAGAGTGAATATAGCTTCGTGTGAGTGCTTTCAGAATTTATTCACACCCCTTGACTTTTTCCACATTTTGCCCATTATTCTTTGAAAAATTATTCAAGCTCTGTTAAGTTGGTTGATGATCATTGCTAGAAAGCCATTTCATGTCTTGCCAAAGATTTTCAAACTGATTTAAGTCAAAACTGTAACTAGGCCACTCAGGAATATTCCATGTTGTCTTGGTAACTCAAGTGTAGATTTGGCCTTGTGTTTTAGGTTATTGTCCTGCTGAAAGGTGAGTTTGTCTCCCAGTGTCTGTTGGAAAGAAGACTGAACCAGGTTTTCGTGTAAGATTCTGCATGTGCTTAGCTGTATTTTGTTACTTTTGATCCTAAAAAACTCCCTATTCCTTGCCTTTGACAAGCATACAATTGGCTCATTCATCCCCCTCCTCTCCCCTGTAACTATTCCCCAGGTCGTTGCTGCAAATGAGAACGTGATCTCAGTCAACTTACCTGGTAAAATAACGGTAAAAAAAAATAAATAAATAAATAAATACCCATAACATGATGCAGCCACCACCATGCATGAAAATATTTAGAGTGGTACTCAGTGATGTGTTGTGTTGGATTTGCCCCAAACATAACGCTTGTATTCAGGAAAAAAGTGAATATCTTTGCCACATTTTCTGCAGTATTACTTCAGTGCCTTGTTGCAAACAGGATGCATGTTTAGGAAGATGTTTTATTCTGTGCAGGTTTCCTTCTTTTCACTCTGTCATTTAGGTTAGTATTGTGGAGTAACTACAATGTTGTTGTTCCATCCTCAGTTCTCATATCACAGCAATTAAACTCTGTTTTTAAAATCACCATTGGCCTCATGGTGAAATCCCTGAGCAGTTTCCTTCCTCTCCGGCAACTGGGTTAGGAAGGACGCCTGTCTCTTAGTAGTGACTGAGTGTATTGATATACCCTCCAAAGCCTAATTCATAACTTCACCATGCTCAAAGGGATATTTTTTTTAACACATCTACCAATCGGTGCCCTTCTTTGCGAGCCATTGAAAAACCTCTCTGGTCTTTGTTGTTGAATCTGTGCTTGAAATTCACTTCTCTATTGACGGGCCTTACAGATAATTGTATGTGTAGGTTACAAAGACGGGTAGTCATTCAAATATCGTGTTAACCACTATTATTGAACACAGAATGAATCCATGATTTGTTAAGCATATTTATTTTACTCTTGAACTTTAGGCTTGCCATAACAAAGGCGTTGAATATTTATTGATTCAAGACAGCTTTTTATTTATTTAAATTTTTTGAAAATGTTCTACAAACAAAATTCCAAATGGGGTATTGTGTGTAGATCAGTGACACAAAATCTAAATGTAATCAATTTTAAATTCAGCCTGTAACACAACAAAAAGTGGAAAAAATAAAGGGGTGTGAACACTTTTTGAAGGCACTGTATTAAACTGGAAATGAAACGTTTGCTCATTGAAGTTACCGTAAGTATGAGGCATCCTTTCTACATCAAGTCTTTGTATTTGGTTATAAAATATTTCTGAATGGGTGCCTTATAATGGGTGTGCAGAACATTTGAAATGCCAATAGACTTCTAGGCATTCCACTAGGCATTCCACTAGGCATTCCACTAGGCATTCTCCAGCATTCCAATGGAACCACTAAGGTTCCATCAAAAGAAGCGGGAAACTAACTTCCACTTAGTTCTCATTCAATTAAATGATATTACTCACTCAAATACAAAATTAACTTTGAAACCAAAAATCAACATGCTACAATAAAGCATTGATCAATCAGGAAGAAAAGTACGGTCGGCGAACGAGCGGTAGTCCCCGGCAGAAGTCTTTCAAACGTAATCATAAGGAAGTCAAAGACGGGTATGTATTTTCAGCTCATTTTAATCTCCTTTTCCCATTTCCGGAGGACTCCTCTCTCAGTCCCTGTCAGATATAATAGGCTAATGGGAAAGGGTCTGTCCGGCCAAAATGCACACAATGGCCCATATTCACGAAGCGTCTCAGAGTGCAAATGGTGATTTAGGATCAGGAAATCAGGTCCCCCGTGTCCATATAACTATGATAAAAAACGTCATAAAAACTGATCCTAGATCAGCACTGATCCTATACTCTGAGACACTTTGTGAATGAAAAGAGTTGAAAAGTAAGTGATGTTGAATACGGAACTCAAATGTCATGAAGTTATGAACAAGACTCCCAGCTTACGGTAACATCATTCCATATTTCTTTCTAGAAACTTCCTGGGAAAGAGTGTGCTAATGTCCAGGTGAAATGGAAATGGCAAGAGGAGACTTTTTAAAGAAGATTAGCGTAATGCTGTCTAGCCAGAAGTGCACTGGATAAAAGCGAGAACAGATTTAAAGTTTCTGTCTTGCAGACGGCTTTGTGAAGTTGTTCAGACATGGTCTAAATTTTCAGATTAATCCCAAGTCTGTCTGCATACTAATGTTTGTCTGGGACAGAGATAGTCAGAGCAATTGGAAATGGACTTAACTTCTTTTTAAATATAATTTTTCTCTTCCCAGAAGCACACAACTGCAACAACTATAAGAATGTTTAAACAAGTACCATTGTTTCATTTGAAGTTAATTAGCATTTCTCAGAGGTGAGAGAAAAGTTTTCAAGCCCTCTTAAACGAAAGCAAAGAGACTGACTTTTAGTGCAAACAGGAAAGATTCTATGTCCTTCAGAGTGTGGCTCCAGACAGCATATCTTGGGCACATTTCTATCCTATTCAGTAGTATATCATATATATTGTATATAATTATTGATTAAATCCATGCAACATTAAGGCCATGTGCCATTTCGACCATGATCAATGTACTTGGTCTGACGCACATATCATATAGATCTCCATCTAATGGTGGCCAATCAATGGGTGTGAACTCCTACATGTGTGTCACCATTTAGACATGCCAGACCATAGAATTGAATATTGAATTTAGTAGGCTCTGTATGTGCCAGACGTGATGTCACAAGGGTTTGTTTTCAGTCAGGAAGACCCTGTTAGAATATGGCGTTGAAATCTCTGTTTTTATGCTCTCTGGTCTAAATGCCAAGACAATTAAGAGATGTTTGTTTGAGGTAAAGCCCTGTGTGACTCATCACTGTACTTGAAACACACACACACACACACACAGTAGCAGGCTGCAGGGAGAGGGTTTCCTTTGTCCCAATCACGAGAGGATTGACTTGTCCAGGGAAACAAACACAAGAGAATCATGAAAAAAAAATTTTTTTTTTCTTAATGTCAAACTTAACCTCATCAAGTATATAATACGTAAAACATCCCATTAATAACTCCTGAAGATTCTGAAGATGACTAACGCTAAAGTTGCGTGTTAGGGCACTGAAAATGTTAAATTCCTCAAGGTCTGGGGTTTGGGGTGTTGCATGTCACTGTATATCTGTCAGTGATGTCCTCATAAACATTGGACAGCCATAAGCAGTAACAACTACACATTTTCCTTTACGTTTCAGGGCTCCAAGAAAGATACGACAACTGATTATTTGTTGATCAGATATATACTGAACAAAAATACAAACGCAACATGTAAAGTGTTGGTCCCATGTTTCATAAGCTGAAATAAAACATCTCAGAAATGTTCCATACGCACAAAAAGCTTATTTCTCTAATGTTATGCACAAATTTGTTTACATTCCTGTTAGTGAGCATTTCTCCTTTGCCAAGATAATCCATCCACCTGACAGGTGTGGCATATAAAGAAGCTGAATAAATAGCATGATCATTACACAGGTGCAACTTGTGCTGGGGACACTAAAAGGCCACTCTATACTGTGCAGTTTTGTCACACAACACAATGCCACAGATGTCTCAAGTTTTGAAGGAGCATGCAATCGGCATGCCAATTGCAGGAATGTCCACCAGAGCTGTTGGCAGATAATTTAATGTTAATTTCTCTACCATAAGCCTCC
The DNA here is from genome assembly GCF_029448725.1 of Salvelinus fontinalis. Lineage (NCBI taxonomy): Eukaryota > Metazoa > Chordata > Actinopteri > Salmoniformes > Salmonidae > Salvelinus > Salvelinus fontinalis. Next base: position 8,104,304 of record NC_074666.1, on the reverse strand, counting down.
TCCAACGTTGTTTTAGACAATATGGTAGTACATCGAACAGGCCTCAACCACAGACCATGTGTATCCACGCCCAGGACCTCCACATCCGGCTTCTTCACCTGGGAGATTGTCTGAGACCAGCCACCCGGACAGCTGATGAAACCGTGGAGTATTTCTGTATGTAACAAAGCCCTTTTGTGGGGGAAAACACATCCTGATTGGCTGTGCCTGGTTCCACAGTGGGTTGGCCTATGCCCTCCCGGCTCACCCATTGCTCTGTCCCTACCCATTCATATCAAATTCATAGATTAGGGCCTAATTATTTAAATTGACTGATTTCCTTATATGAACTGTAACTCAGTAAACTTGTTGAAATTGTTGCATGTTGCTTTTACATTTCTGTTTAGTATAATTCATAAAATTACACTAGTCAACTTGAAGATCTTTAAGATCTTTAGTTTTTTATGTGGGAAACGGTAGCGAGTATGTAATTCAAAAGAATGTCTGAAATACTGTCAAAGCATTGGATCATTCTTGACAGGGCCATATCTCTTTATATGGTTCTGTTTCTTGATACTTGAGGTCATTTAAGGTATCCTAGCAACCTGACACAATGAAAGAATTGATGGAGTGAACACCCATGTCCTTATTTAGCCTTTATTGTCCATGTTGCCAAGTGGAATTATGCATAAATTATGTATATACACAGTAGAACTTCAGAATAGACTCGAAGCCACTAAAGCAAACTGCTAAATGTCGATTTCTTCTTCCAGTATAAACACGGACACGCTCCTGCCCTTCCAGATTATAACATGACCATCTGTAACAAACGTACAAATTGATCTTGATTTAGGTATAAATGAATTAGAAAAAAAAGGCAGCTTGAAGAGTTTGGCTATCAGGATATATATATACACACACACACAAATGTGATAGATACATTAATATAAATACAACAATATGTTCAGGTATTGGTATACTTCTCTCTAAAAAGACTAAACGTATCCCAAGATATCCTAAAGATCTAGAGCTCAGAAAACTCTTGAGATATACCTGTGGCCACATGGACAGTCTGGTAACCACGACAACCAGGTTGGGCACCCCAAAGGGTAAGTTTAACCCTAAGGGGGTGTAAGAAATTACTTAATGTCATCAGAAGGGTACAACAGTCGCAGATGATTGACAACACTGCTAATAATAATAATAATAATGATTGACAGCATTTTGAGTCACGTCTAGACAACACGAGTTGTTCTGACTGACAACCTAACTCATTCCCCACCAGTAGATGCAGCCAATAAAAGTTACATTGGTAAGAAGCAAAGAAATGTACATGAACAGCTTTGAAAGGTTTCTATCATCTCTGAGTAGCAGGTCTGTATAACCAACCTGTAACCTTTGACCTGTGTGAGTGTTCTTACATTCAAAGGTGACAGTAACAACATAAAAAAAGGAACACGTCATCATCACTGTACATGAAACAGACACATACTGTACACACAGTCCACTGTGAAGGCCCTGTACTATCATTTGTAAATCCTCCCTACAGACTTCATTATCGTGCAAACTGCATTCAATTTCACACTATACTTTTTCTTACACACAGAGGGACAGGAGTTTTGGCCCCAGTAAAAAGGTAATACTATCAAATTACTAAAATACTCAAAATTAACATCTAAAGTTTATTCTCCACAATATGCATTTCAGTGAATCAACAGTGAGAGAAAGCTTTCAATTCAACTATTAATATTAAGTCTCAATCTCTTCTTACTGTGTATTGAGAGAGTCCACCTGGGAATCGATAGTGTGAAGCTAAGCAAAAAATATATATTTAAAAAAAATACTGCAACTTGGTTTAAGATGTTTGTTAAGACACTTTTAAAAGTTTGGCTTTAAAACACATCTCAAGGCCTTGAAGTTAAAACATTTGTCACAGACAAGTAAGTGTTGTGGGCCTAAAACACTGAGCATGACGCAATACATATTCCAGTTATTCTAAATGTCACACAAAAGTGTTCACATACTACATACAGTCTAGTAGCAATGTACAACTATCAGTCATCAAAAGGACAAGAAAAATCAGAAGTGAATAATGAGAATGATAATAAAGCATTAAAGATAGTGGCAAACTGATGTTCTGTATGTCTTAAATAGAGATATTTCTTTTGAGTGAAGGCAAGGCATTACATTTCCAACATGATATGAGCCTTTTCAGTAGAGCTGAGAGATTAGTGCCTTTTGAGGTCGGTTCAGTTTAGGTTCCTTTTTTAAAAACTAATCACGGTCTTCAATTTCAGTTTAATAAAATGTAAAAAATATTACAAATATTATAGGTACAAGGCTGTAACAACACAGGATTAAACAACTGATGGTAGTGACTGCCATTACAGTTATGGTTCAAGTTTTATATTTTGGTTGTGAAATATTATTTCATTATTAAAACCCCAATGATGGTAGTGACTGCCCATTACTACAGATGACTTATTAATAAACCAGGTAACCCTACTTGGAGTCCATCTGTAGATGCTCTACACTCCATCCTTTATTCACATTACTTACATTATACAGTGGGGAGAACAAGTATTTGATACACTGCCGATTTTGCAGGTTTTCCTACTTACAAAGCATGTAGAGGTCTGTAATTTTTTATCTTAGGTACACTTCAACTGTGAGAGACGGAACAACAACTGTTTGATTGAGTGTGTGGACAGGTGTCTTTTATACAGGTAACGAGTTCAAACAGGTGCAGTTAATACAGGTAATGAGTGGAGAACAGGAGGGCTTCTTAAAGAAAAACTAACAGGTCTGTGAGAGCCGGAATTCTTACTGGTTGGTAGGTGATCAAATACTTATGTCATGCAATAAAATGCAAATTAATTACTTAAAAATCATACAATGTGATTTTCTGGATTTTTGATTCCGTCTCTCACAGTTGAAGTGTACCTATGATAAAAATGACAGACCTCTACATGCTTTGTAAGTAGGAAAACCTGCAAAATCGGCAGTGTATCCAATACTTGTTCTCCCCACTGTATATATATAGTTGAAGTCGGAAGTTTACATACACTTAGGTTGGAGTCATTAAAACTCGTTATTCAACCTTCTCCACAAATGTCTTGTTAACAAACTATAGTTTTGGCAAGTCGGTTAGAACATCTACTTTGTGCATGACACAAGTCATTTTTCCAACAATTGTTTACAGACAGAATATTTCCTTTATAATTCACTGTATCACAATTCTAGTGGGTCAGAGGTTTACATACACTAAATTGACTGTGCCTTTCAACAGCTTGGAAAATTCCAGAAAATGATGTCATGGCTAGAAGCTTCTGATAGGCTAATTGACATCATTTGAGTCAATTGGAGGTGTACCTGTGGATGTATTTCAAGGCCTACTTTCAAACTCAGTGCCTCTTTGCTTGACATCATGAGAAAATCAAAAGAAATCGGCCAAGACCTCAGAAAAAAAAATGTAGACCTCCACAAGTCTGGTTCATCCTTGGGAGCAATTTCCTAACCCCTGTGGGTACCAAGTTCATCTGTATAAATAATAGTACGCAAGTATAAACACCATGGGACCACGCAGCTGTCATACCGCTCAGGAAGGAGAGGCGTTCTGTCTCCTAGAGATGAACGTACTTTGGTTCGAAAAGTGCAAATCAATCCCAGAACAACAGCAAAGGACCTTGTGAAGATGCTGGAGGAAACAGGTTACAAAAGTATCTATATCCACAGTAAAACAAGTCCTATATCGACATAACCTGAAAGGCCGCTCAGCAAGGAAGAAGCCACTGCTCCAAAACCGCCATAAAAAAGCCAGACTATGGTTTGCAACTGCACATGGGGACAAAGATTGTACTTTTTGGAGAAATGTCCTCTGGTCTGATGAAACAAAAATAGAACTGTTTGGCCATAATGACCATAGTTATGTTTGGAGAAAAAAGGGGGAGGCTTGCAAGCTGAAGAACACCATCCCAACTGTGAAGCACGTGGGTGGCAGCATCATGTTGTGGGGGTGCTTTGCTGCAGGAGGGACTGGTGCACTTCACAAAATAGATGGCATCATGAAGCGGGAAAATTATGTGGATATATTGAAGCAACATCTCAAGACATCAGTCAGGAAGTTAAAGCTTGGTCGCAAATGGATCTTCCAAATGGACAATGACCCCAAGCATACTTCCAAAGTTGTGGCAAAATGGCTTAAGGACAACAAAGTCAAGGTATTGGAGTGGCCATCACAAAGCCCTGATCTCAATCCTATAGAAAATTTGTGGGCAGAACTGAAAAAGCGTGTGCGAGCAAGGAGGCCTACAAACCTGAGCCAGTTACACAAGCTCTGTCAGGAGGAATAGGCCAAAATTCCCCCAACTTACTGTGGGAAGCTTGTGGAAGGCTACCCGAAACCTTTGACCCAAGTTAAACAATTTATAGGCAATGCTACCAAATACTAATTGAGTGTATGTAAACTTCTGACCCACTGGGAATGTGATGAAAGAAATAAAAGCTGAAATAAATCATTCTCTCTACTATTATTCTGACATTTCACATTCTTAAAATAAAGTGGTGATCCTAACTGACCTAAGACAGGGAATTTTTAGTAAGATTAAATGTCAGGAATTGTGAAAAACTGAATATAAATGTATTTGGCTGAGGTGTATGTAAGCTTCTGACTTGAACTGTATATAAAATAATATATATTATATATATTATTTTATTCCAAGTCATCATCTCATCTCTGCCCACAGGCTTGACCAGCAAGAACCAATGAGAACAGGCAGCTGTAGGCACAATGGATTCTGGTCATTGTATTAATTAACACGTTTTCTGTACGTAACTACTGTATGATGAGTTGAACAACATACCCCTGAGAGAAATCTCTCTAGAGAAATGGCACGTTGAGCGCACAGGAAAAAACAAAGTAAAAAGGTATGCAAATAATTGAACTGACGTTGACCGATTCGTTATTTAAAAAAAACTAAAATAAACCGACATTTCAGTTAATTACTCAGCACTACTTTTCAGGGAGTCAGTCCACCAGGTCTCTACAGTTTGAGAGCTGGTAGTCTTTTACTTCTCTAACCATTACAACCCTGGTGGCCCATAGATTCTCTGCCAAGGGGAATGACTCCATGTTCTATGGTTCCTCTGTGATCAGGTTGCTCCATTGTGGTATGGCCTGCCTGTGTGGTATGGCCTGCCTGTGTGGTATGGCCTGCCTGTGTGGTATGGCCTGCCTGCGTGGTATGGCCTGCCTGCGTGGTATGGCCTGCCTGTGTGGTATGGCCTGCCTGTGTGGTATGGCCTGCCTGCGTGGTATGGCCTGCCTGCGTGGTATGGCCTGCCTGCGTGGTATGGCCTGCCTGCGTGGTATGGCCTGCCTGCGTGGTATGGCCTGCCTGCGTGGTATGGCCTGCCTGCGTGGTATGGCCTGCCTGCGTGGTATGGCCTGCCTGTGTGGTATGGCCTGCCTGTGTGGTATGGCCTGCCTGTGTGGTATGGCCTGCCTGTGTGGTATGGCCTGCCTGTGTGGTATGCCCTCCCATGGGCGTTGTAGCTTGGATGTGGCTCCTGTGGGGTCTAACTGTCGACCAATATGGGATTTGTAGTTCCCTGTGGCTCAGCAGGTCCTGTGGGACCTGTGTGGTTTGTAGTTCTTGTGGCTCAGCAGGTCCTGTGGGATTTGTAGTTCCCAGTAGTTTAGGTCCCAGCTCATATCCTGCCTGTGTCTTGGTCCTTGTCCTCCAGCAGCTCAATGAGCTGAGTGAAGCTCTGTTTCACGGCATCCATGTTGTCCACTGAGCTGCCTTCTAGAATCCAGCTCTTCCCTCGGGCCAGAGGCTCCAGCTCAAAATACTTCTTTATCTAACAAAGAAAGAGAAAGAGAGAGAAACAGAGAGAGGTTTGGACACTCATTGAAAACATAAATCAAATCAAACTGTATTTGTCACATGCGCCGAATACAACAGGTGTAGACCTTACAGGGAAATGCTTACTTACAAGCCCTTAACCAACAATGCTTTAAGAAGTTAAGAAAAAATATAAAAAGAAGTGTTAACTAAAAAATAGATAAGTAAAAATGTTTAAATAATAAGTTACAAATAACGCAAAAAAAAACCATACACAATAGCACAATTGGTTACCGGATCGTAAACCGACAGCCATCCCCTTCGGTGCCATTATGTCACAGTGAGTAAATAACTGTAACGTTATCTAATTTGTGCTTTCGTTCTTGATGTGTGGGTGTACAGCATAGTATACCGTAACTGTTTTTGTCTAAATACTGTTCATTCCTCTGTAATTACACCAATATCTGCCAATGCTTGCATTACATATAACAAGAACCAAGTGGAGACCACAAACTAGACCAAAGTACAACGATTGTCTTAAGAACTATTCAGGTCCCATGTTGGAAGTCTGCAGGAAAACAAAACAATAACAAAAGTTCAAAATATTACAATCAATTCTGAATCAAATGGGAGAAAGATTACCCTCGTGATTTCAAATCCCAGTTGAGTTTAAGCACACAGTACACACTTCTGAAAACAAGCACAGTGTCCAGCTATGTCAATAATCTGAAAAATACAAAAACTGCCACAATTCTCTTAACACTTTCAAAATCTCTCAGTTCTGCCAATACTGACACAGATTGATAGGTGATGGTCAAGCCAGCATTGCAGACCGTTTCTGTATAGTTCTACTACTTCGTAGGGGGATGCCTGAGACCAGTCCAGTGATATATGGGAGCCACATAGGACCACTCATATATGGGCTGGTAGGCCTAAGGCCATAATGGTCCGTCTTTGGGGTGGTTTACTACTGGGAGGGATGAGGCATTGCCAGCCAGGCCATAACCATGGAAATAGAATGAGGTGCTTTTCTGTTCCAGCGATTATATTTCTATGGCCATAACGGGTCTGTAAGACATCATACAGTCTCATTGAAGGTTTACTACCAGGGTGATGTAAGGCCATGCTGGTCTATGGACCATCAGACAGTCTCATTGAAGGTTTACTACCAGGGTGATGTAAGGCCATGCTGGTCTATGGACCATCAGACAGTCTCATTGAAGGTTTACTACCAGGGTGATGTAAGGCCATGCTGGTCTATGGACCATCAGACAGTCTCATTGAAGGTTTACTACCAGGGTGATGTAAGGCCATGCTGGTCTATGGACCATCAGACAGTCTCATTGAAGGTTTACTACCAGGGTGATGTAAGGCCATGCTGGTCTATGGACCATCAGACAGTCTCATTGAAGGTTTACTACCAGGGTGATGTAAGGCCATGCTGGTCTATGGACCATCAGACAGTCTCATTGAAGGTTTACCTCCAGGGTGATGTAAGGCCATGCTGGTCTCCTGGCCATCAGACAGCGTGGTGACAGAATGTTACTTGTTGCCCTCTCTGGGTCATAATGATCTGAGAGAGCAGAGCGGTGTCTGGAGAACCTTGACATTTGACGCCACAGAGGCCAATAATAAATACCTGGCAAAGCCCCTAGAGTCAGGTCAGTACACATAGAATAAATACCTGGCAAAGCCCCGAGAGTCAGGTCAGTACACAGAGAATAAATACCTGGCAAAGCCCCCGAGAGTCAGGTCAGTACACGGAGAATAAATACCTGGCAAAGCCACCGAGAGTCAGGTCAGTACACAGAGAATAAATACCTGGCAAAGCCCCCGAGAGTCAGGTCAGTACACAGAGAATAAATACCTGGCAAAGCCCCCGAGAGTCAGGTCAGTACACAGAGAATAAATACCTGGCAAAGCCCCCAAGAGTCAGGTCAGTACACAGAGAATAAATACCTGGCAAAGCCCCCGAGAGTCAGGTCAGTACACAGAGAATAAATACCTGGCAAAGCCCCCGAGAGTCAGGTCAGTACACAGAGAATAAATACCTGGCAAAGCCCCCGAGAGTCAGGTCAGTACACAGAGAATAAATACCTGGCAAAGCCCCCGAGAGTCAGGTCAGTACACAGAGAATAAATACCTGGCAAAGCCCCCGAGAGTCAGGTCAGTACACAGAGAATAAATACCTGGCAAAGCCCCCGAGAGTCAGGTCAGTACACAGAGAATAAATACCTGGCAAAGCCCCCGAGAGTCAGGTCAGTACACGGAGGAGTCATTTTCACATTCAGAATACTACTCGTTGGGATTATGGATACTATAGCAGGGTTAAGTAGGCATGAAACGGAAGAAAATGCTTAGACTGAGTAAAAAGAGTTATGAAATGCTAGTTTTCATTTTCCATTGCTAGATCTTTTGCTATGGTGTGCCATAATGAACATGACCCATCACTTGGATAGCAGGGATAGGAAAAGAGGTCAAATAAATCAAACTAAACAATTTGAGTAAACAGAGACTTAAAAGTGAACTTTTCCAACAGATTCTGTCCATCTGTGTTTAAAGAGGAGAGTCCAGAGTTTGGCTGTGTGTATCTGTGTGTCTGTCAGTGTCAGTGAGTGGGGACAACTTCCTCTTCTCTGAGCAGACTGAGGAAGGGGGAGAGATCCTGTTCAAACCCATTCAGAGAATACAGAAGATACCATAGGACACCATACTGTACTGATGGCCAAACCCACAGGAACAGGAGAGGCTAGAAGCTGCACTAACAGGCTGCAAAAACCTCTGCTGCTCCTGTCCTTTTGTTTCAGAGCAGAAAGGAGAATAAATAAATAATGAAACAAAACATCCTTTGAGCCAAAGCTCCCATAGCATGCCAAGAATGCTGATTAAGATTTCCCTGTCTGGGACTTCATCACTCGCTTACACAATCCTCCCTCCTCCAAAAGAGAGACAGAGAGAAAGAAAGAGAGAGAGCGCGAGAGAAAGAAAGAAAAAGAGAGAGAGACTGAGAGAGAAAGAAAGAGAGAGAGCGAGAAAGAAAGAAAAAGAGAGAGAGAGCGAGAGAGAAAGAAAGAAAGAAAAAGAGAAAGAGAAAAAGAGCAGGAACAGACTTGGAAGGTGCCGCAGCGCTTGTCTGTTGTTTTTATTTGTGTGTGTGTGTGTGAGTCCAGTGTGTGTGTGTGTGTGTGTGTGTGTGTGTGTGAGTCCAGTGTGTGTGTGTGTGTGTGTGTGAGTCCAGTGTGTGTGTGTGTGTGTGTGTGTGTGTGCGTGAGTCCAGTGTGTGTGTGTGTGTGTGTGTGTGTGTGCGTGTGTGAGTCCAGTGTGTGTGTGTGTGTGTGTAGTGTACAGTGTGTGTGTGTGTGTGTAGTGTACTGTGTGTGTGTGTGTAGTGTACTGTGTGTGTGTGTGTGTAGTGTACAGTGTGTGTGTGTGTGTGTGCGTGCGTGCGTGTGTGTGTGTGTGTGAGTCCAGTGTGTGTGTGTGTGTGTGCGTGTGTGTGTGTGAGTCCAGTGTGTGTGTGTGTGTGTGTGTGTGTGTGTGCGTGCGTGTGTGTAGTGTACTGTGTGTGTGTGTGCGTGCGTGCGTGTGTAGTGTACTGTGTGTGTGTGTGCGTGCGTGCGTGTGTGTGTAGTGTACTGTGTGTGTGTGTGTAACGGGGAAGAATGATGATTAATTCAACATAAAGAGAAAGCAACAAGTCTATGAAGTAGGAGAGGTTAGATCAGGGATCATCAACTAGATTTAGAAGGAGAGGTTAGATCAGGGATCATCAACTAGATTTAGAAGGAGAGGATAGATCAGGGATCATCAACTAGATTTAGAAGGAGAGGTTAGATCAGGGATCATCAACTAGATTTAGAAGGAGAGGTTAGATCAGGGATCATCAACTAGATTTAGAAGGAGAGGTTAGATCAGGGATCATCAACTAGATTTAGAAGGAGAGGTTAGATCAGGGATCATCAACTAGATTTAGAAGGAGAGGTTAGATCAGGGATCATCAACTAGATTTAGAAGGAGAGGTTAGATCAGGGATCATCAACTAGATTTAGAAGGAGAGGTTAGATCAGGGATCATCAACTAGATTTAGCCGTGGGCTGATTTTTTCTTGAGCGGATGGTCAGGGGGCCGGAACAGAATTACAAACAATTTGTAAACTACAAATTGACCGCAAGATGCCCAAACAGATATAATATTTGACTAAAACAAACATTTCAAACCTTGATTAAATTTGATACAAATACCAAACATACAGAAACACCTACGTTGGTTGGAACTGTTTTTACTACCCCCCCCCCCCCTCCAATGTTTCCCACAGTTGTGTCAAGTTAGCTGGATGTCATTTGAGTGGTGGACCGTTTTTGATACACGGGAAACTGTTGAGCGTGAAAACAACAGCAGCGTTGCAGTTCTTGACACAAACCGGTGCACCTGGCACCTACTACCCTGTTTAAAGTAACTTAATTATATTGTATTGCCCGTTCACCCTCAGTGGCGCACACACACACACACACACAATCCATGTCTCAATTATCTCAAGGCTAAAAAATACTTCTTTAACCCGTGTCCTCCCCTTCATCTACACTGATTGAAGTGGATTTAACAAGTGATCTCAATAAGGGATCATAGATTTCACCTGGTCAGTCAATGTCTTATTTTTTTTAAATTATAATGATAATAATTTAGCAGACACAATTTACAGGAGCAATTAGGGTTAAGTGCCTTGCTCAAGGGCATATCAGCTCGGGGATTCGAACCAGCAATCTTATCAGTTACTGGCCCAATGCTCTTAACCGCTAGGCTACCTGTCTCCCTATATCTTTATCTTGTTAGCCTTGTGACCCAGTGTGTATCTCTCTATTATGCGTGGGAATACTTTGGAACAGATTTCCAAAATTAAAATCACTTGCCGCTGATTTGCTGGTGTTTTACAGTCTTTTATGTCCACCTTTTGCTCAGAAAACTGTGGCTAGCCTGGCTAATACACTACAACAATACATTGTCTGGTGAAACAGACTGACACAGCAGAAAAATGTCCATTGCTAGTTCATCTCTGCTGGACGTCTCAATAGGGTCAGGAAGGGTAAGCTGCTGGTACCCTCGTTTAGCCCGACTAACATGCAGGCTGAGCTAGCTAACACAAGACAGTTCTGGGTCACGAGGCCAACACGCTAAAGATGTGCGAGGGTCATTCAGTGTGTGCAGCAGATAAAGGGTTGAAGGTCTGGCTGTATAGACTGTGGTGGTGGACCTTTATGTTGTACAGCCCAAGATCAATCTGCTCAAAGCTGGGATCAATGGGATGAGTTTCAGGGCTAAAAAGATCAAGTCTGATCTGAGGGGATCTCTCCTGACCTTTAAAGGCTGGTTAAAAACGACGGGAGGCTGGGAGTGGAAACCTACAGTAAGACGGTGTTAACCTGAGGCAGGGCCATGTGCGCCAAAGGCTGTTGCAGGGTGCTCATCTGCCGATTCACCGCTTTAAACATAACGATAAAAGTGGTCAGAGTTCACTTGAGGAAAGAGAAACTCAACTCTTCCGAAACACGACTGGTCCTCCCATGATGATGAACGATCACAACTACTCCAATCCAAACCGGTATCTGGAAGACACCCGGGTCATGTCCAGTAGAGAAAACGTTTTGAAAGAGGAAGTTATCACCTGAGCCAGTTCCTGTTCCATAAGAAATTCAAGCTGAGCCTCTCCTCTAATGCATCTTGAGAGGGAGGTGAGGAATTGAGGGAGGGATCAAGGACAGGAGGACCCAAGGATTGAACAGCTTATACACTTTCAGACAGAGCCTACTGTATGTGTTGGTACAGAGCCTACTGTATGTGTCGGTACAGAGCCTACTGTATGTGTCGGTACAGAGCCTACTGTATGTGTCGGTACAGAGTCTACTGTATGTGTCGGTACAGAGCCTACTGTATGTGTCGGTACAGAGCCTACTGTATGTGTCGGTACAGAGCCTACTGTATGTGTCGGTACAGAGCCTACTGTATGTGTCGGTACAGAGCCTACTGTATGTGTCGGTACAGAGCCTACTGTATGTGTAGGTACAGAGCCTACTGTATGTGTAGGTACAGAGCCTACTGTATGTGTCGGTACAGAGCCTACTGTATGTGTCGGTACAGAGCCTACTGTATGTGTCGGTACAGAGCCTACTGTATGTGTCGGTACAGAGCCTACTGTATGTGTTGGTACAGAGCCTACTGTATGTGTTGGTACAGAGCCTACTGTATGTGTTGGTACAGAGCCTACTGTATGTGTTGGTACAGAGCCTACTGTATGTGTTGGTACAGAGTCTACTGTATGTGTTGGTACAGAGCCTACTGTATGTGTTGGTACAGAGCCCATGTGTTGGTACAGAGTCTACTGTATGTGTTGGTACAGAGCCTACTGTATGTGTCGGTACAGAGCCTACTGTATGTGTTGGTACAGAGCCTACTGTATGTGTTGGTACAGAGCCCATGTGTTGGTACAGAGCATACTGTATGTGTTGGTACAGAGCCCATGTGTTGGTACAGAGCCTACTGTATGTGTTGGTACAGAGCCTACTGTATGTGTTGGTACAGAGCCTACTGTATGTGTCGGTACAGAGCATACTGTATGTGTCGGTACATAGCCTACTGTATGTGTTGGTACAGAGCCTACTGTATGTGTTGGTACAGAGCCTACTGTATGTGTCGGTACAGAGTCTACTGTATGTGTCGGTACAGAGTCTACTGTATGTGTCGGTACAGAGTCTACTGTATGTGTCGGTACAGAGCCTACTGTATGTGTCGGTACAGAGCCTACTGTATGTGTCGGTACAGAGCCTACTGTATGTGTTGGTACAGAGCCTACTGTATTTGTTGGTACAGAGCATACTGTATGTGTCGGTACATAGCCTACTGTATGTGTTGGTACAGAGCCCATGTGTTGGTACGGAGTCTACTGTATGTGTTGGTACAGAGCCCATGTGTTGGTACCGTAGGGTGCTGAGTGACTCCTGTATAACCCCCTGCGCTGCGTAGCCACATGGGCCTCCCTCCCTCCAGACAGGAGACCTGTTTCCCAACACACCTTGGGGGGATGTCGAGGCGTCAGCAAACACCTGTCAGCCTCCCTCACTGTAGGTTTACAGTAACTACATTCTACAGGCGGCTACGACTATGAGCCACCTGAACGGGCTGACAGCAAACATCTGGCCTGCTTGGAGGCTGGAGCTGGACTGGGGAGCTGGACTGTGGAGCTGGACTGTGGAGCTGGACTGGACTGTGGAGCTGGACTGGACTGGGGAGCTGGACTGGACTGGGTAGCTGGGCTGTGGAGCTGGACTGGACTGGGGAGCTGGGCTGGACTGGCGAGCTGGGCTGGGGAGCTGGACTATGGAGCTGGACTGGACTGTGGAGCTGGACTGTGGAGCTGGACTGGACTGTGGAGCTGGACTGGATTGGGCGCTGGGCTGTGGAGCTGGACTGGACTGGAGAGCTGGACTGGACTGAGGAGCTGGACTGGTGAGCCGAGCTGGGGAGCTGGACTGGCGAGCTAAGCTGGGCTGGGGAGCTGGACTGGACTGGCGAGCTGGACTGTGGAGCTGGGCTGGGGAGCTGGACTGGCTAACTGGGCTTGGGAGCTGGACTGGGGCGCTGGGCTGACCAACTGGGCTGGACTAGACTGGGAAGCTGGACTAGATTGGGAAGCTGGACTGGGACGCTGGACTAGATTGGGAAGCTGGACTGGGGAGCTAGACTAGACTGGGACGCTGGACTAGATTGGGAAGCTGGACTGGGGAGCTGGACTAGACGGTGGAGCTGGACTGGGGAGCTGCGCTGGGCTGGCCAACTGGGCTTGGGAGCTGGACTGGACTGGCGAGCTGGGCTGGGCTGGGGAGCTGGACTGGACTGGCGCGTTGGGCTGGGGAGCTGGACTGGACTGGCGCGTTGGGCTGGGGAGCTGGACTGGACTGGCGAGCTGGGCTGGGGAGCTGGACTGGACTGGCGCGTTGGGCTGGGGAGCTGGACTGGACTGGCGCGTTGGGCTGGGGAGCTGGACTGGACTGGCGCGTTGGGCTGGGGAGCTGGACTGGACTGGCGCGTTGGGCTGGGGAGCTGGACTGGACTGGCGAGCTGGGCTGGGGAGCTGGACTGGACTGGCGAGCTGGGCTGGGGAGCTGGACTGGACTGGCGAGCTGGGCTGGGGAGCTGGACTGGACTGGCGCGTTGGGCTGGGGAGCTGGACTGGACTGGCGCGTTGGGCTGGGGAGCTGGACTGGACTGGCGCGTTGGGCTGGGGAGCTGGACTGGACTGGCGCGTTGGGCTGGGGAGCTGGACTGGACTGGCGCGTTGGGCTGGGGAGCTGGACTGGACTGGCGCGTTGGGCTGGGGAGCTGGACTGGACTGGCGCGTTGGGCTGGGGAGCTGGACTGGACTGGCGAGCTGGGCTGGGGAGCTGGACTGGACTGGCGCGTTGGGCTGGGGAGCTGGACTGGACTGGCGCGTTGGGCTGGGGAGCTGGACTGGACTGGCGCGTTGGGCTGGGGAGCTGGACTGGACTGGCGCGTTGGGCTGGGGAGCTGGACTGGACTGGCGCGTTGGGCTGGGGAGCTGGACTGGACTGGCGCGTTGGGCTGGGGAGCTGGACTGGACTGGCGCGTTGGGCTGGGGAGCTGGACTGGACTGGCGCGTTGGGCTGGGGAGCTGGACTGGACTGGCGCGTTGGGCTGGGGAGCTGGACTGGACTGGCGCGTTGGGCTGGGGAGCTGGACTGGACTGGCGTGTTGGGCTGGGGAGCTGGACTGGACTGGCGCGTTGGGCTGGGGAGCTGGACTGGACTGGCGCGTTGGGCTGGGGAGCTGGACTGGACTGGCGCGTTGGGCTGGGGAGCTGGACTGGACTGGCGCGTTGGGCTGGGGAGCTGGACTGGACTGGCGCGTTGGGCTGGGGAGCTGGACTGGACTGGCGCGTTGGGCTGGGGAGCTGGACTGGACTGGCGCGTTGGGCTGGGGAGCTGGACTGGACTGGCGCGTTGGGCTGGGGAGCTGGACTGGACTGGCGAGCTGGGCTGGGGAGCTGGACTGGACTGGCGCGTTGGGCTGGGGAGCTGGACTGGACTGGCGCGTTGGGCTGGGGAGCTGGACTGGACTGGCGCGTTGGGCTGGGGAGCTGGACTGGACTGGCGCGTTGGGCTGGGGAGCTGGACTGGACTGGCGCGTTGGGCTGGGGAGCTGGACTGGACTGGCGCGTTGGGCTGGGGAGCTGGACTGGACTGGCGCGTTGGGCTGGGGAGCTGGACTGGACTGGCGCGTTGGGCTGGGGAGCTGGACTGGACTGGCGAGCTGGGCTGGGGAGCTGGACTGGACTGGCGCGTTGGGCTGGGGAGCTGGACTGGACTGGCGAGCTGGGCTGGGGAGCTGGACTGGACTGGCGAGCTGGGCTGGGGAGCTGGACTGGACTGGCGAGCTGGGCTGGGGAGCTGGACTGGACTGGCGAGCTGGGCTGGGGAGCTGGACTGGACTGGCGAGTTGGGCTGGGGAGCTGGACTGGACTGGCGCGTTGGGCTGGGGAGCTGGACTGGACTGGCGCGTTGGGCTGGGGAGCTGGACTGGACTGGCGAGTTGGGCTGGGGAGCTGGACTGGACTGGCGCGTTGGGCTGGCGAGTTGGACTGGACTGGCGCGTTGGGCTGGGGAGCTGGACTGGACTGGCGCGTTGGGCTGGGGAGCTGGACTGGACTGGCGCGTTGGGCTGGGGAGCTGGACTGGACTGGCGCGTTGGGCTGGCGAGTTGGACTGGACTGGCGAGCTGGGCTGGGGAGCTGGACTGGACTGGCGAGTTGGGCTGGGGAGCTGGACTGGACTGGCGCGTTGGGCTGGGGAGCTGGACTGGACTGGCGAGTTGGGCTGGGGAGCTGGACTGGACTGGCGCGTTGGGCTGGGGAGCTGGACTGGACTGGCGAGTTGGGCTGGGGAGCTGGACTGGACTGGCGCGTTGGGCTGGCGAGTTGGACTGGACTGGCGCGTTGGGCTGGGGAGCTGGACTGGACTGGCGCGTTGGGCTGGGGAGCTGGACTGGACTGGCGAGTTGGGCTGGGGAGCTGGACTGGACTGGCGCGTTGGGCTGGCGAGTTGGACTGGACTGGCGAGCTGGGCTGGGGAGCTGGACTGGACTGGCGCGTTGGGCTGGGGAGCTGGACTGGACTGGCGCGTTGGGCTGGGGAGCTGGACTGGACTGGCGCGTTGGGCTGGGGAGCTGGACTGGACTGGCGCGTTGGGCTGGGGAGCTGGACTGGACTGGCGAGTTGGGCTGGGGAGCTGGACTGGACTGGCGCGTTGGGCTGGGGAGCTGGACTGGACTGGCGAGTTGGGCTGGGGAGCTGGACTGGACTGGCGCGTTGGGCTGGGGAGCTGGACTGGACTGGCGCGTTGGGCTGGGGAGCTGGACTGGGGAGCTGGACTGGACTGGCGCGTTGGGCTGGGGAGCTGGACTGGACTGGCGCGTTGGGCTGGGGAGCTGGACTGGGGAGCTGGACTGGACTGGCGAGTTGGGCTGGGGAGCTGGACTGGACTGGCGCGTTGGGCTGGGGAGCTGGACTGGACTGGCGCGTTGGGCTGGGGAGCTGGACTGGACTGGCGCGTTGGGCTGGGGAGCTGGACTGGACTGGCGCGTTGGGCTGGGGAGCTGGACTGGGGAGCTGGACTGGGGAGCTGGACTGGACTGGCGCGTTGGGCTGGGGAGCTGGACTGGACTGGCGCGTTGGGCTGGGGAGCTGGACTGGACTGGCGCGTTGGGCTGGGGAGCTGGACTGGACTGGCGCGTTGGGCTGGGGAGCTGGACTGGACTGGCGAGCTGGGCTGGGGAGCTGGACTGGACTGGCGCGTTGGGCTGGGGAGCTGGACTGGCGAGCTGGGCTGGGGAGCTGGACTGGCGAGCTGGGCTGGGGAGCTGGGCTGGGGAGCTGGACTGGGCTGGCGAGCTGGGCTGGGGAGCTGGACTGGGCTGGCGAGCTGGGCTGGGGAGCTGGGCTGGGGAGCTGGACTGGGGAGCTGGGCTGGGGAGCTGGGCTGGGGAGCTGGGCTGGGGAGCTGGACTGGGGAGCTGGGCTGGGGAGCTGGGCTGGGGAGCTGGGCTGGGGAGCTGGGCTGGGGAGCTGGACTGGGGAGCTGGACTGGGGAGCTGGACTGGGGAGCTGGACTGGGGAGCTGGGCTGGGGAGCTGGACTGGGGAGCTGGACTGGGGAGCTGGGCTGGGGACATGCCATTTGTCTTCTGCAGTATCAGTAGAGAGGAAGGGCCCTCCTTCCCTTCCTCTGTTCAGCCAGCAATTCCTCCATAATTGGATAAATACACAAAAGACAAATAAAACAACCCACTGACTGACAGGTGACCCAAAATACTTTAACACCAAGATACTCTGAAATCTACCAATTCACCTGAAAAATGAGATTCCATCCCGTAGGTGTGACGTACAGCTCATATTTCAGACTGAAGTCGGATTTTTGGTAATAGCTCTAGTTTTTAAAAAACTATGCGAATATCGGGACCGTTCCAAAGCAAACCTCCTGTAAGACCTTTAACATCCTTGGGATCATCCCTGCTATTTCCCCACTGCAGTGGAGGGAATAATATTTCATTTTGGAGAAGTCGAGGGTCTAGTGGTGGGGATTCCTCTGTGGTAAAGCATTCTTCATGAGGTAGTTCAGTAACCAACGCTGAGCCAAGACCTGATTCACATTTCAAAACAGCAGAGACACTAAGAACACTAATACAAGGCCTTTGTACATTGCGTGAACTTGTTCTGTATGTCCAACTCGTCCATTGACGTACTTATACACGACTTATACACCATAATA
The DNA here is from genome assembly GCF_029448725.1 of Salvelinus fontinalis. Classification (NCBI taxonomy): domain Eukaryota; kingdom Metazoa; phylum Chordata; class Actinopteri; order Salmoniformes; family Salmonidae; genus Salvelinus; species Salvelinus fontinalis. Next base: position 8,086,649 of record NC_074666.1, on the reverse strand, counting down.
CATCTAATGACATACATCAACCGTTTGCACAACAGCTTTCACAGAGGAGTGCTGAGAACAGGGCCTATGTATTATGTACTGCCGCCTTGCTATAATGCTGCTCTTATACATGAAAATGAACCATCTGGTGCCATCATTCATCTGTGTTATGAATCTCTCCTCACGTCATGACGACTGACGAGTGACGCCACTTCCAGTATGTATAGCTTGGTGTGCGAGTTGTTATGACTGCTGGAGTGAAGTGGATGGCCGGGTCTGAAGCGGAGGTAGGTAGTCCATTATTCACACACTGCATAGCAGACTGGGTCTGGCTGGCTAGGCCCTCAGTGTCTTCAGAGCCAGAACATTGGAAACACATTGGGGTGAGGCAGGAGGCTCCATCGGTCGGGGGCCACAGTCTAGAGCTTTGTCCCAAACGGCAGCCTATTCCCTATATAGTGTACTACTTTTGACCAGAGCCATATGGGCCCTGGTCAAAGTAGTGCACTACATAGGAAATAGGGTGCCATTTTCAGAGACACACGCAGAGGAGGTTGAGGCTCCACTCGAACACGTCACAGCCACAGTAACACACTCCCTCAAGGACTGGCCATCCCACAGAGAGGTCTCAGGGAACACAGGAGATATTGCCGTCCTCAATCGATATACATGGAAACACTTGAGTAAATGAGGGACAGTAAATATATTGAAAGCAGGTGCTTCTACACAGGTGTGGTTCCTGAGTTAATTAACCATTTACACTCATGGGAATTGGCCTATATGGATGGGGCTACATTGAAATGTTACTTACAGAATAAATATGAAAAGCATATGCATAAGCATGGTAGCAATTGCAAGGGAACATTTAGGAGATTATGGGAAAATGATTAGACCAAAGTTAAGACAACAGTTCACCGGACTCTGAATCAAAAACATTACACTGTTGATTTTATGTGCATTTTACATTTACTGTACTTTCCTCTGCATTTGTTGACAATGAAATCTGAAAATAGTCTGGATACATTCAGTAACATGATATGAATATTCCTGTAAAATATGGTGTCGGTGCAACATCAAATAAAGTGTTTGAGTAAGAGGACTAACTGGTGTCTCCAAGTGGTCACACACCTCTCCAAAGTGTTCGCACTTCTGAACAAATGTACATGCACATTTATGACTCAAAGAAGAGTCTTCAACTATAAAGTGTTTTTTAAACTCTCCTATCTGTGTCGTTGAGGAACTAGAGTGAACACACTTGTAGTTGTTTGAACACAACCCTGCATCCCCGCCATCACACAACTACTGCTGTTTACGCAACCCAAAAATCGTCCCAATATAAATTGCAATCTAGGTCAGGTGGGCATAATTTGAAAGCTTGTTCTATCACCAACATGACTACCGGTAGCTAAGATTTTTTATTTTTTATTTTTTTTAAATGTGATATTACAGTGTTAGGCTTTCACAAGCCAATTCAGAGAAACAGATGGTCATTGTGGTTTGCATAGAATGGAGTCATGAGTGCATACAGGTGCATGTTCTGCAGTGAATTGTCTTCCCAATAGATAAACGTAGGCTCTTTCTATTCAGAACAACCCAGGGTATGATGCCATGTTTTATGATATGGAAATGTGAAGTGCACATTTGGACAAACAGATGGTTTGGCTTGCTATGGCATATTATTTACATTGATTTCATGCTCATCAAGCCATTCAGTGACCATTCATGTCCCGCGGATGGGGGCATTGTCATCCTATGGGGGCATAGCCATGGTAGCCAAAACAATGGCCTGCCCAGCATTTTTATACATCACCCTAATGGGATGTTAATTGCTTAACTGTTAAGTGCCTAAATGTGAACGCAGTGGCTGTATAATAACATGCTTATGGGAGATTCTGGAGCAGCACCTGAGACAGCGGTTTCCACCAAATCATGGAATTTCTTGTGGAAGAATGTTGTTGCATCCCTACAATAGAGTTCCAGACACTTGTAGAATTCATGTCAAGGGGCATTGAAGCTGTTCTGGCTCATTGTGGCCCAACTCCCTAATAAGACACTTTATGTTGCCGTTTCCTTCATTTTGGCAGTTACCTGCAGGTTACACACACACACACACACACACACACACACACACACACACACACACACACACACACACACACACACACACACACACACACACACAGAACCAGACTTCCCAATCAGACATACAGACCTGGAAATCTAATTGGTTAAAAAATACCTATTGGTGAAAATAAAGTTCTGAACCAGTTTGAACCCCCCAAAAAGTAACGGTTTATATCGTTCCTTTCTGTTGAAATAAAACATTTACATTTAGCTCAACATGAAATTACTTCACCTATCAGTGCAGACAGAGCAGCTTGCTATGCAGCAGGCAAGATACAGCTGTTTACATGCAGTGGACAGACGTGTAGGGTGTGAGATGCCACAGAAACTTTGCGTGTAGGGACAAAGCGATAGAGGTTGGAGGAGGAGGCTTTGCTTGAAGGGCTTATCATCACATGCATTATCCGAATTAGGCCCACAGAATTATACCTATGGAGGAGCGTCTTCTATGAAGGAACTTTGAATGTCTTTGAACTACAGAGAATTGGCTTAACATTAAACCAGGCGTGCATTGCTGCATTTTATGTGGGACTGGAAAAAAATGCCTGGAATGTAAAATAACGTTATTAACCGGTTCCCATGCTTTCAAAATAACGATTCTGTTCAGGAACAGTACAGAATGCTTTTATTCCCAGTTCTGATTCTGTTCCTGGAAAAATGTAGTTATTTTCCAGTTATCGGTTCTGTTCCCTGAACCGGTTCCAACCTCTGGTGCCAGTGACTGTTTGCAATATGTAGGTGTGCATTTAACATAATGGATAGGATAGTTCTGCATAATGCTGTTGATGTTTTGAATGCATGTATACTGTACTGCCTCTGCAAACAGTCAGACACGTGCGCTTTAGGAGATGATACAGCTGTAATTCAATACCATACAGCCCATTGAACACAGCAACTCTGTGCTGTGTTTACAATGTGCAATACCATGAACATGTGTAGGGAAGGGATGACACATAAATGAGAAGTTAATTTAAATAAATGAACTATGGTATATTGTATATTAAATGAGTTTTGCAGATAGATTTGTTCAGTGGCCACAGCTGAACTGAACAGATAAAAGTATCACCACAAAAGACTAAACAGAAAGTAAACAGTGCCACTTGGAGAAACACTTCCTTGTGAACGGTTGTGTGAAAGGCTACAAACAAAAGCAGTGTTTTTATCAACAAAGAAATCTATAATGTTTTTAATATGGAAAAGTTATGTGTGATTGAGTGTGTTTAAGAGTGTTGGTGACTAAGTGGCAGCTGGATTCACAGTCGACTAATATAGAGGACTTTGAAAACAAGTAAATTCACATGAAAAGGCTCAAAGGGAATGGCATACATTAAGGAACTGAGTGAAATCCATCCAAGAGTCAAAAAGCTTGTTTTTAATGAAAAATATTACAGCTTGCTCTCATTCTTTGGTGGAATTTTCATTCGATATAACAGTTGATAAGAAACAAATACGATATGCCACTTTTTGTCAAAATTTGTGCCAGTCTGCACCACAGGTGGTAGATATTGCTCAACCTGCTCTTATTTCCTCCATAAACTCAAGTGGAATGTTCTGGGTTCTTGGCTCCAGTGGGCCAATGACACTGTGGAGGGAGGCAGACCTGGGTTCACTTACTCTGAAATCTTTCAAATACTTTTGAGTGCTTGCTTTAGCCTGCCTGGAGTGACTGGTAGGTGGGCTGGGCACTTGTGGGACTTTTCTATTGGTTCCAATGCAACAGGCAAGCTCAACCAAGCGCAGCGAAACCATTTCAAAATGATTTTGAATACTATTTAAACCCAGGTTAGGAGGGAAAACTCAACCATAGCCTGTGGAGTCTGTTGGAATCTGTGTTTGTGTCCTTGTTCGTCCCTGTGCTCAGAGACTCAGACAGACCGCACGCCCTCCTCTCTCCGCTCCGACCAGAACAACGGGACTCTGTTTTCTGCCGAGGGATGGGAATTCACTCAGGCGACGTTGGCATCGCTGTACACCACAGATGCCAAGGCCAGTGTCTGAACAGCAGGAGCAACACCAAACGCCCCACACACACACACCATCCATCCATCCAGACGCGCGCACGCGCACACACACACCCACACACACACACACACCCACACACACACACACACACACACACACACACACACACCATCCATCCATCCAGACGCACGCACACACAAAACCACTGTGACAATCCCCCTCCGCCTTCCCGGACACCCACCCCTCCATCTTTCTCATATGATACTTCCTACTGTCTGGAAGAACCACCATGGCTGGTAAAACTGCAGGAATCACAGTGACATCACTTTCTCCATCTGAAGCCCAAGACAACAAAGCAAGGCAACATGTCTTTGCAGTCCCTTAGAAATAACACTTTCACTCATGGCTTTAGATAGTACGCAAGAAAGACTAATCACCTCCCTCCCAACGCATTGCTGTGTGTGTGTGTGTGTGTGTGTGTGTGTGTGTGTGTGTGTGTGTGTGTGTGTGTGTGTGTGTGTGTGTGTGTGTGTGTGTGTATTCCCTCCATGCACATCATGAGCACACATGCAGTCAGTGAGTAAGCCATTCTACTCTTATCCTCATTATAAAACAGGCTCTGCTCTCATCCTCATTATAAAACAGGCTCTGCTCTCATCCTCATTATAAAACAGGCTCTGCTGTTATCCTCATTATAAAAAACAGGCTCTGCTCTCATCCTCATTATAAAAACAGGCTCTGCTCTCATCCTCATCATAAAACAGGCTCTGCTGTTATCCTCATAAAAGAGGCTCTGCTCTCATCCTCATTATAAAAACAGGCTCTGCTCTCATCCTCATAAAACAGGCTCTGCTGTTATCCTCATTATAAACAAAGGCTTTTGCTCGTTGATGCCGTTCCCTTATTAAGCCTCCACTCTCTCAATAACTAACCCCAGTGGCAGATGAAACTCTACCCAGCCCAGGCTTGACTCTCTGGGGTAATTTACTTTCCCCGTCCACCGGTCTGGGGAGACTGCCTTCCCCTCTGTGTAGTAATGGGGGTCAATGCCTTTCCTTTAAAATAATCCGCTGGGGTCTCACCCCTCCTCCTGTCCCCCGATCTGAATAATAATAAAATGACCTTGGCTGCAGCACAGCACTGTAGACACTAGACAGAGCATCCCTCCCCAGCATCGAATGGAGTTATGACTGACTAATAGGGACAGATGCCTAGGAAACCCACAACACATTGAGCTGCTAGCAGGGGAAGACATCGTCCAGATAACAATCCATCGAGCCATCGTCTGCTCTCTACCTAGTACCTGGAAGTGTAGCATATCAGAGATACTAGCATTTCCTTTGAACCTTAAACTGTTGCAGATGTATGTCTAAGAGGAAATGCTTTGGGCCCCATTGCTGTAGTGTCTTGGGTTTCCTGAAAAGGCGCTTTAAATCCCATGTATTATTAAGAGTAATGAGTTGCTACTTCTACAGCATTATCTGATGAACATTGGTGTAAAGGCAGTGCTCAAAGTAAATAGCATCCATAGTTAAAAAGAAACGAGAGCTCTTGAATCAGCCTCCATCTATTAGACATATTATATGACGTTTTGTGGGCCGTACATTTTCTCTCCGCTTATTAAAAGATGTGTTTGAGAGGTGGCAGACAAAAGCCATGTGTGTCTCACAGACAAACACACAGAGAGGGAAAGAAAGAGAGGGGGAGAATGAGAGAGCGAGAGAAAGAGAGAGGGGGGGAATGAGAGAGGGGGAGAATGAGAGAGAGGGGGGGACAAGAGAGAAAGAGGGAGAAAGAGAGAGGGGGGGAGAACGAGAGAGAAAGAGGGAGAGGGGGAGAATGAGAGAGCGAGAGAAAGAGAGAGGGGGGAAATGAGAGAGGGAGAGAGGGGGAGAATGAGAGAGAGGGGGGGAGAATGAGAGAGAAAGAGGGAGAAAGAGAGGGGGGGGGACGAGAGAGAAAGAGGGAGAGGGGGAGAACGAGAGAAGGAAAGAGGGAGAACGAGAGAGGGAAAGAGGGAGAGGGGGAGAACGGGAGAGAGGGGAGAATGAAAGAGAGAGGGTAAGAGAAAGAGGGGAGAGGAATCCAGACACCATTGTGTGGCGCTCCCGTCCCAACAGGCTGGCAGAGAGCAATCTGCGAGAAAGGTCACCTCGCCGCGCCGGGAAAGGTCAAACAAAGGGGCTGTGTCTGGTGGAACTGGCCTCCTTTTGTCACTGTCTCCACCGCCACCTGTGTCACGTCTACCTTGCCATTGTAGCACCCAGTACTGTCTAGACTGCTGCTGTGTGTGTGGCGTATACATTTACAGACTTACGTATACTAAACGGTACAATATCCATTCATGCATTTGTCTCATCATCATGTCTCAGAGAATTACAGTGCCTTCAGAAAGAACCCATACCCCTTGACTTATTTCACATTTTTTTGCCCAACCATCAACACACAATACCTCATAATGATGAAGTCGAAACATGTTTAGACATTTTTGAAAATGAAAAACTGAAATTTTATTCACATATGTGTTCACACCCTCATGCTTTGACACTCCAAATTTAGCTCCGGGGCATCCAATTTCCTTTGATTATAAAATCTTATTTGTCACATGCTTTGTAAACAACAACAACTTCCCAACAATGCATAGAGGAAAAAAGTAAAATTAAAAAATAATAATAATAACACAAGGAATAAATACACAATGAGTAAGGATAACGTGGCTATATGTACAGGGTATCAGTACTGAGTCACTGTGCAGAGGTATAAGGTAATTGAGATAGATATGTACATATAGGTTGGGATAAAGTGACTAGGCAACAGGACAGATAATAAACATTAACAGCAGTGTACGTGATGAATCAAAATAGTTAGTGCAGATTAGTTACATTTTAGTCATTTAGCTGATACACTTATCCAGAGTGACTAACAGGAGCAATTAGGGTTAAGTGCCTTGCCCAAGGGCCCATTGGCAGATTTTTCGCCTAGTCGGTATGGGATTCGAACCAGCGACCTTTCAGTTACTGGCCGAAGGCTCCTAACCGCTAGGTAACCAATAGCTTCCCGGACTACCTATTTAGCAGTCAAATTGCTTGGGGGTAGAAGCTGTTCAGGGTCCTGTTGGTTCCAGACCTGGTGCATCGGTACTGCTAGTCGTGTGGTAGCAGAGAGAACAGTCTATGACTTGGGTGGCTGCAGTCTGACAATATTTAGGGCCTTCCTCTGACATTACCTGGTATGGAGGTCCAAAATGGCACGGAGCTCGGCCCCAGTGATGTACTAGACTGTACCCACTAACCTCTGTAGTGCCTTGCAGTCGAATGCGAAAAAGTTGCCAGGGGGAAGAGGCGTTGTCATGCCCTCTTCACGATTGTGTTGGTGTGTGTGGACTAGAGGTCGACCGATTATGATTTTTCAATGCCGATACCGATTATTGGAGGACAAAAAAAGCCGGTACCGATTAAATCAGCCGATTTATTTTTTTTAAAACATGAAGAAAAAAAAATAATAATAAAATTTAAAAAATTTAAAAAATATAAAAAATATATATGTCACACACACATTTTTGTAATAATGACAATTGCAACAATACTGAATGAACAATGAACACTTTTATTTTAACTTAATATAATACATAAATACACACACAGCTCTGAAGTGACAATGATACTGAAGAGTCTGCTTAGGAGACAAATACTCTCAACTGTTTGAATAAAAATAGAGTTTAAGTTACCTGTGATGAATGTTGAAAACAAAAACTTTAATTTCTACATGCAGGAAATCCTATTTTAATAATGGGCATGGTAAGAATTGACAAGCAAAGTGCGAGTCATAATTCCCATGACACCTAGCAAAATCTGAAAAGCGGTTCCTTCATTTATTCCATAGGATATTTTTTAGATTCATTTGAAATAAGGTCTGTGTTTCGTGTAGGCTTACACCACCTTGCCAATTTTATAACTGTAGATATCCATAGGACAAGGTAACTCTGATCAATATTGGCTAAACATAAGCGAAGATAATAAAAAAATTGTAGAGTGGATTTATGAAAATATGTTGACAAACGTTACCTTATCCTAGTGAGATTTACACGGGTATCAAAACGTTGAGGCGGTTTAAGCCTGCACGAAACACAGACCTTATTTGAAGTAGATCAAGACATTCTCTATGGAAGACATGAACGGTAAAATAACGAAGGAACCCCTTTCAAATTCAGCCGCAAGTTATTACAGGAATTATAACGCGTCGACTATTTCTCTCTAAACCATATACCTTTGACTAATCTGGAAACTATCACCTCGAAAACAAAACGTTTATTCCGTTCCGTATTTTACCTAACGGATGTCATCCATGAGTCTAAATATTCCTGTTACATTGCACAACCTTCAATGTTGTCATAATTACGTAAAGTTCTGGCAAATTTGTTTGCAAAGAGCCAGGCGGCCCAAACTGTTGCATATACCCTGACTCTGCGTGCAATGAACGCAAGAGAAATGACACAATTTCACCTGGTTAATATTGCCTGCTAACCTGGATTTCTTTTAGCTAAATATGCAGGTTTAAAAATATATACTTGTGTATTGATTTTAAGAAAGGCATTGATGTTTATGGTTAAGTACACATTGGAGCAATGATAGTCATTGATTGATTGTTTTTTATAAGATAAGTTTAATGCTAGCTAGCAACTTACCTTAGCTTACTGCATTCGCTAACAGGCAGGCTCCTCGTGAGGTGCAATGTAATCAATGCAAGATTGGATCCCCCGAGCTGACAAGGTTAAAAATCTGTCGTTCTGCCCCGTTCCTAGGCCGTCATTGAAAAAAAGAATGTGTTTTTAACTGACTTGCCTAGTTAAATAAAGATTAAATAAAGGTGTAAAAAAAAGGCAAATCAGCGCCCAAAAATACCGATTTCTGATTGTTATGAAAGCTTGAAATCGGCCCCGATTAATCGGCCATTCCGATTACTCGGTCGACCTCTAGTGTGGACCATGATAATTCCTTAGTGATGTCGACACCAAGGAACTTGAAGCTCTCGACCTGCTCCACTACAGCCCTGTCGATGTGGATCAGCTCCTTTGTTTTGCTGATGTTGAGGGAGGGGTTGTTGTCCTGGCACCGCACTGCCAGGTCTCTGACCTCCTCCCTGTGGGCTGTCTCATCGTCATCTGTGATCAGGCCTACCACAGTTGTGTTGTCTGCTAACTTTATGGTGGTGTTGGAGTCGTGAGCGGCCACACAGTTATGGGTAAGCAGGGAGTACAGGAAGGGACTATGCACGCACCCCTGAGAGGTCCCCATTTTAAGGGTCAGTATGGCAGATGTGTTGTTGCCTACCCTCACCACTTCGGGGTGCTCCTTTTGTCCTGGTGGGAAAGGGCAGTGTGCGAATTGGAGTGGGTCCAGAGTGTCTGGGATGATGGTGTTGATATAAGCCATGACCAGCCTTTCAAAGCATTTCATGGCTACAGATGTGAGTGCTACAGGATGATAGTCATTTTGACAGGTTACCTTGGCATTCTTGGGCACAGGGACTATGGTGGTCTGCTTGAAACATGTAGGTATGACAGATTGGGTCAGGGAGAGGTAAAAACACTTGCCAGCTGGTCCAAGTATGCGTCCTGGTAATCCGCTTTGTAAATGTTTAAAGGACTTATTCACATCAGCTACGGAGAGTGTGATCATGCAGTCGTCCGGAACAGCTGGTGCTCTCATGCATGGTTCAGTGTTGCTAGCCCCGAAGCAAACATATTAGGTATTTCATTCGTCTGGTAGGCTCGCGTCACTGGACAGCTCACATCTGGGTTTCCCTTTGTAATCCATGATAGTTTGCAAGCCCTGTCACCTCCGACGAGCGTCACAGCCGGTGTAGTAGGATTCAATCTTGGTTCTTAGTTGATGCTTTGCCTATTTGATGGTTTGTCGGAGAGCATAGCGGGAGTTCTTATAAGCGTCTGGATTAGTGTCCCGCTCCTTGGTTTCTGGTTGGGATATGTACGTACGGTCACTGTGGGGACGACGTCGTCAATGTACTTATTAATGAAACCGGTGACTGATGTGGTAAACTCCTCAATGCCATTGGATTAATCCCGGAACATATTCCAGTTCTTCCACGGCCTGCATACTCACCAGACATGTCACTCATTGAGTATGTTTGGGATGCTCTCAAATGACGTGTACGATGTTCCAGTTCCCACCAATATCCAACAACTTCACACAGCCATTGAAGAGGAGTGGAACAAAATTCCACAAGCCACAATCAACAGCCTGATCAACTCTATGCGTAGGAGATCGGCCTGCATGAGGCAAATGGAGGTCATACCAGACACTGACTGGTTTTCTGATCCACGGCCTTACCTTTTTTTTAAAGTAACTGTGACCAGATGCACATCTGTATTCCCAGTCATGTGAAATCCATAGATTAGGACCTAATCAATTTATTTTTAATTGACTGATTTCCTTGTATGAACTGTAATTAAGTAAAATCTTTAGAATTGTTGCATGTTATATTTTTGTTTAGTGTAGTAGTACTAATTTAAAGGATCATTTTAAAATAAAGAAATGTTCGGACGCTACAGACAATTTTGTGAGAAGATCGATATCGGGATGTCTCATGGTCTGACAAACTGCTCTAGCTCTGCCACCTTTCACAGCAGATACGGAAGTGCGATGTCGGCAGATGCAGTGGATTGAGAAGCATTGAATGCAAAAAAAAAACAGATATCTCCAGCTATAACTGACAGATTTTTATGGGGATTTTTGTTTGATGATAATTAGATATCCGAGGGGGCACGGACATCGACTCTAGATCTCTGATGAGACGTTGTCAGTCAATCAGGTCATCTCCATGGTAACCAGAGACTCTTCTGCAACACATGCCTTCAAACTACAGTAAAACTCCTTAAGTATGCCCTCACCTAAGGAAAACGTTTGAAGGGCTCTATTCAACCCCCTTCGGTAAGGATTTACCATCAGGAATAATTTCACATTAAGGAAAACACATAAGATGTTTAACGCAACCGGCCCTGGGCTCTATCTCCTGCCTGATATAGATGGAGACCCTGGACCGTGTGAACCCCACTATAGCTTAACCTACAGCCCCCCCATCCATAACTACTGGTCATCAAACTGTTATGGGCTTGGACATTCCAAGAGCAGATCCCAAAGACAGGAGTGAAAGAGAGCTTACTCAAGCTCATTTGACCTCTAATACTGAACGAATGTCCCCCTACAACAAATCTAGTTACAAAAGTCTACCAGGGGACCATAATTCAATGAAGTGCATGCCTTGCTTGTCAGGCAGCCACAGCAGCGCTACACAAAACAATACTATACTGCCAGTACACACACCCAATCTGCTTCTAATGTAGACATGTACTCAGGATACTCCATCCAATATTGCCCTAGCGAAGATGAAAAGTTGCGAAGGTGAAATATTTGAGGGGAGTATCTTGGAAGACAAGTATCACCCCACGGGAATGGTGGGGTGAATTGAGTTTCATACATGTGTTATGCACAACGTCCTCCTGCAGGGTGGGACAGCTGATCTGAGACAATCGGAGTCAAACAACGTCCAGAGAAAGTCTATTGTGGTGCGTGCGCACACCCACCCATACACACACAGGTGTTTTACGGGTACTACTTAATGAATCTGCCAGTTGAGGACTTGTGAGGCATCTGTTTCTCAAACTAGACACTAATGTACTTGTCCTCTTGCTCAGTTGTGCACCGGGGCCTCCCACTCCTCTTTCTATTCTGGTTAGAGATAGTTTACTCTGTTCTGTGAAGGGTAGTAGTACACAGCATTGTACGAGATCTTCAGTTTCTTGGCAATTTCTCGCATGAAATAGCCTTCATTTCTCAGAACAAGAATAGACTGATGAGTTTCAGAAGAATGTTCTTTGTTTCTGACCATTTTGAGCCTGTAATCAAACCCAGAAAGGCTGATGCACCACATACTCAACTAGTCTAAAGAGGCCAGTTTAATTGCTTCTTTAAATCAGAACAACAGTTTTCAGCTGTGCTATCATTATTGCAAAAGGGTTTTCTAATGATCAATTAGCCTTTTAAAATAATGAACTTGGATTAGCTAACACAACGTGCCATTGGAACACAGGAGTGATCTTTGCTGATAATGGGCCTATGTACGTAGATATTCCATTAAAAATCATTCATTTCCAGCTACAATAGTCATTTACAACATTAACAATGTCTACACTGTATTTCAGATCAATTTGATGTTATTTTAAATGGACAAAAAAAATGTTTTTCTTTCAAAAACAAGAACATTTCTAAGTGACCCCAAACTTTTGAACAGCAGTGTACACACACACACACACACACACACTCAAACGTTTGGACACACCTACTTATTCAAGGGTTTTTCTTTATGTTTGCTATTTTCTACATTGTAGAATAATAGCAAAGACATCAACACTATGAAATAACATGGAATCATGTAGTAACCATGTAGTAAAAAGTGTTAAACAAATCAAAATATATTTGAGATTTTTCAAAGTAGCCACCCTTTGCCTTGATGACAGCTTTGCACACTCTTAGCAGCTTCATGAGGAATTATTTTCCAACAGTCTTGAAGGAGTTCCCACATGCTGAGCACTTGTTGGTTATTTTTCTTTTACTCTGCAGTCCAACTCATCCCAAACCATCTCAATTGGGTTGTGGTCGGGTGATTGTGGAGGCCAGGTCATCTGATGCATCACTCCATCACTCTTTTTGGTCAAATAGCCCTAACACAGCCTAGAGGTGTGTTGGGTCATTGTCCTGTTGAAAAACAAACGATAGTTCCAATAAGCACAAACCAGATGGGATGGCGTATCACTGCAGAATGCTGTGGTAGCCAAGCAGGTTAAGTGTGCCTGAATTCTAAATAAATCACTGACAGTGTCAACGGCAAAGCCCCCCCCACACCTCCTCCTCCATGCTTCACGGTGGGAACCCCACATGCGACGATCATCCGTTCACCTACTCTGCGTCTCACAAAGACATGGCGATTAGAACTCAAAATCTCACATTTGGACTCAGGACAGATTTCCACTGGTCTACTGTCCATTGCCCATGTTTCTTGGCCCAAGCAAGTCTCTTCTTCTTAATCATGTCCTTTAGTAGTGGTGTCTTTGCAGCAATTCAACCAAAGGCCTGATTCACGCAGTCTCCTGTGAACAGTTGATGTTGAGATGTGTTTGTTACTTGAAGCATTTATTTGGGCTGCGATCTGAGTTGCAGTTAACTCTAATGAATGTATCCTCTGCAGCAGAGGAAACTCTGGATCTTCCTTTCCTATGGTGGTCCACATGAGAGCCAGGTTCATCATTGTGCTTGATGGTTTTTGCGACTGCACTTGAAGAAACTTTCAAAGACCTTAAAATATTCCAGATTGACTGACCTTCATGTCTTAAAGTAATGATGGACTGCTGTTTGTCTTTGCTTATTTGAGCTGTTCTTGCCATAACACAGAGTATACACACACACACACAGAGTATACACACACACAAACAAAGTATACACACATACACACACACAGAGAGAGAGTATACACACACACACAGAGAGAGTATACACACACACACACACACAGAGTATACACACACACACACACAGAGTATACACACACACACACACACACACAGAGTATACACACACACACACAGAGTATACACACACACACACACACACACACAGAGTATACACACACACACACACAGAGTATACACACACACACAGAGTATACACACACACACACACACACAGAGAGAGAGTATACACACACACACACACACAGAGAGTATACACACACACAGAGAGTATAAACACACACATGAGTGTATTGGGAGGTGGAGTGAAACTCTCCAGGTCATTAGAGCACTGGGCTTTCCCTTCCACCCTGGAGCCTTCTACAGCCCCAGCTTGATACAGACCCATTTCACCGTGGACTGCAGTGCACACATACACATAACCACACACGTTCACATATGCCGCAAGCACACACATTAGGAATTTCAACACTCCTCACACTATACACCAAGACTACAATTCATTCAAACTTGATCTACTTCCACCCAAGCCTCAGAAAAATGAAAAAGTACATTATGGCAAAGAACATGTTAAAGATAGCCTGGTGTTAAATATGACAGAAAACATCTGAAGGTCTGGTTAGGGGCTTGAGACAGGCTGAAGGTCTGGTTAGGGGCTTGAGACAGGCTGAAGGTCTGGTTAGGGGCTTGAGACAGGCTGAAGGTCTGGTTAGGGGCTTGAGACAGGCTGAAGGTCTGGTTAGGGGCTTGAGACAGGCTGAAGGTCTGGTTAGGGGCTTGAGACAGGCTGAAGGTCTGGTTAGGGGCTTGAGACAGGCTGAAGGTCTGGTTAGGGGCTTGAGACAGGCTGAAGGTCTGGTTAGGGGCTTGAGACAGGCTGAAGGTCTGGTTAGGGGCTTGAGACAGGCTGAAGGTCTGGTTAGGGGCTTGAGACAGGCTGAAGGTCTGGTTAGGGGCTTGAGACAGGCTGAAGGTCTGGTTAGGGGCTTGAGACAGGCTGAAGGTCTGGTTAGGGGCTTGAGACAGGCTGAAGGTCTGGTTAGGGGCTTGAGACAGGCTGAAGGTCTGGTTAGGAGCTTGAGACAGGCTGAAGGTCTGGTTAGGGGCTTGAGACAGGCTGAAGGTCTGGTTAGGGGCTTGAGACAGGCTGAAGGTCTGGTTAGGGGCTAGAGACAGGCTGAAGGTCTGGTTAGGGGCTTGAGACAGGCTGAAGGTCTGGTTAGGGGCTTGAGACAGGCTGAAGGTCTGGTTAGGGGCTTGAGACAGGCTGAAGGTCTGGTTAGGGGGTTAAAACAGGCTGAAGGTCTGGTTAGGGGGTTGAGACAGGCTGAAGGTCTGGTTAGGGGGTTGAGACAGGCTGAAGGTCTGGTTAGGGGGTTGAGACAGGCTGAAGGTCGGGTTAGGGGGTTGAGACAGGCTGAAGGTCTGGTTAGGGGGTTGAGACAGGCTGAAGGTCTGGTTAGGGGGTTGAGGCAGGCTGCAGGTCAGGAATACAATGTTCCCATCCCAGTCTCATACAGTCCTTTGAGTGAAAGCTGCTAAAGTGAATCCATTAAAACAAAATGAGAGATGAGGGACTGAGACAGACAGGGGATATGTCCTAAATGGCATCCTATTCCCTATATAGTGCACTACTTTAGACCAGAGCCCTATCCCCTATATTGTGCACTACTTTTGACCAGAGCCATATTCCCTATATAGTGCACTACTTTTGACCAAAGCCCACTGGGCTATATAGGGAATAGGGTGTCATGTGAGAGACAGGAAATGACTGCTAGACATATAAACAAGGAATGTACATCCTGTTTACAACTTTGGCCAGAACTTTGATTGTTGGTTTGATTAGTTTTTAGCTCAGATCAATATGAGGGGGGGGGGGGGGTTATTGGGATCGGACAGTGAAGAGACAGGAAAGGTAGGAGAGTGTGAGTCAGAAAGGAAGTGGTTTGATGCAAATCCACACCCATTACGACTCTTGTTATAAATGGACTACACAGGTTTCACATACAGGAGTGTTTGCAAACTAACACATAGCTACATGACTAAATCCTATTTGATGCTGAAACTAAAACACAGCAAGACCAAAGCCAGCCCCTGGCCGCAGCCGAGGTTTTAATGCAATTATAATTTTTTGGCTGTTTAAAATAGGCAGGTTAACAGACAGCTGCTTCAATAGGTTTAGTTCACATGAGCACGGCTAACCTGAAAACAAATCTGGTGTGGTATCCATGATGAGTCTGATCCGCTGAGATAGGGATGGCTTCATGGTCAGGGTGACCTCATGGTCAGAGTGACCTATACCGATTGTATGATTAGATTGTCTTTATCTGATTGCAATTTGGTTATAGAAGCTCTTCTCAAACAGATGTTAGTGCAGGTCGGGTAAGTTAGTGCTCTAAATGGTGTCTGTCTATTGGCCTTTACCCAGCAGGCAGAACTGGTTGGAGTGACGTTGTCATTATCGTGTCTTTCATCACCCCATAGGCAGGTTGTGTACTGGTTGTATAGGGAAGACGTCTTTACCTGATTGCAATCTGGTTACGTGACTCAACCAAAAACAACATAGTTGAGACGTCATGTGTACAATTTAGCTGCTGGATATGGTGGTCAGCATTCCTTGTCGATTTGGATTCAAAAGGTGGGAAAGGATGTGCGTAAAGAGGCCAGTGTCTGAGTGTTTACCATAACTGGTCTACTTGGGTGTGAAGCTACATCCCCAGGCCCAAGGTTGGTGTTAGTTTGTATGTCAGTGTTGCGTTCTTACCATAAATTGCCTTGTCTGAGACAGAACAGCCCATAGGGCAAGAGCCCATCTCCTGTTTCTGTAGCGTGAGGTAGCTTGATGTACAAGTACACCCCCTGGACAGGACACTAGTCTATCGTTTTCCATAGATATACATTATATTACAAGTATTATGCCATTATCTATAGCATTTATAGCCATCATTGTTAATTATCTCCTGTACGGAGTGTGCAGCAGGTGTGTGTGTGTGTTGCACGGGTCAGCTGTTCACCCGCCGGCAATTGTCAACAACCCATCCGCAACCGCCCCGCTATATATGTGTGAAAGTGAAAATCTAGTTAACATCGGTAAAGTTCTCTTTCATCTCTGCTTCTCTGGCACAGTGAAAACATTTAGGGACCGGGTAGAAAATGCAATAACTCCATGGAACATTTCCAAATGACATAATTTTGACCAGTTCTAAGGGCATTAAAATCTGTGAAAACAACCCAACATGTTTTTCACAACATTTCAGTTCGGCTTGGATGCATATTTTATGTGGTTGAAATATAAATCAGCATTTATGATGCTGATAAAGATTTCACCTTCCCTAACCACGCATTCATTCTCTCAACATGCTGAAAGAAATAAATATTATTTCTCCACTCCTGTTCGAGTCAAAATGTACATTTGGTGTATCATCTTGCTGCAAGAAATGCTTAAATTCTGCAAGAGTTAACATTAAGGGTATGTGAGAGGTTATAGACCTACAGTCAGTGTCCAGATTTCAGTTACTATTCCATTTAACCCATCTGAACAGTACAGTTCCCTTGACATGCCATATTTGAAGTTACAGTCATGAGATTGTTGAAATTGTATAGCGCCTCAAAATCATCACACATAACATCTTTCCCAAACATTAGGCTGTTCTGGCCCTCCCTGTTCCCAAAACATTTGGCAGTTGTACAGTTAGGACCTAAAGTTTAGGCTAACACACCAATGCCAGAAAAAAATAATGAAAGAAAAACCTCAATGTAGCCTATCGATATGAATTGCACATGGATTTGTTATGCATTGGTTTTGTCTTTATTCAACCTGACCGTCCTTCATCCACACAACATTTCATGACCCTAAACCCGCTCGCACAGCGGATATAACCGCACATTAGTGCCAGAGGCGGCAGGAAGCCTAGTGGTTAAAAAATATGAGTCAACCCACGCATCACTAGTATGTGTGTGCGTGCGGTCGGCCTACCTCCTGTGTAGTGCGAGCGGCAGGTTTGTCCTGGTGGTTGGCCAGTATGAGGAAGGGCAGGGTGCAGAGCTGGGGGTGCTGCAGGGCAGAGTGGAGCTCAGTGCGGGCCATCTCCAGGTCCTCGTCTGTGGAGGCGCTATCCAGGATGAACACCACTCCCTGGGAACCCTGGTAGTACCGCGACCAGTACTTCTTTATCGAGTCTGCTCCTGGAGAAAAAGACAGACGGCTGTGCGCATGAGCACAGGGATGGATTCTCACACACACACAAACGGACAGACGCGCGCACGCACACACAAACACATGCACACTGACGCCCCACACAATTAGTAGCACCACCAGTTCAAATACCTCAATTAAATTAGCTCCTTCAATTGATAGACAGGCCCCCACACATGCTATACACAGACAAGCACACACATAATATGAAAACACACACACATGTTCTCTTGGCACTGGCTCCAGTATGATTTCAAATTATAACACACTGTCACAAGCTATTACAATACTCTAGTGCCAGTCAAAACCAAACTGTTTTTTAAACGTTAGCTTCAAGAGGCTCGTTCTACATAATTCAATTGTAGGTTGATAATCCAGCAAATAAAATGGAGACCTATGAGCAACAGAGACCTCCAGCAAGAAAAGGGGAAAAAATGCTTTGAATTTCAACATTGTTTCAATTGGAATACGTCTGGAGAACATTTTCCAAATGCTTCTACCCTCCTTTCATAAGATCTTTGTGGATAGCGCATTGTGTTTTTAAGACCTCAAGACTGCCAACTTTTAGCCTCCTGCTCTGTTGCGCTGGGGGCCGGTGGGGAAATTACATGTCTGTCTAAATGAAGTGTGTTCAACACAAAAAAAATGCATCCCAAATTGAACACTATCCCCTGTATAGTGCACTACTTTTGGCCAAACCCCTATTGCATCCTGGGTCAAAAGTAGTGCACTATAAAAAAGGGAATAGGGTGCAATTTGGGACGCAACCAAAGATTATCTTTAAAGGAGAAACAACTCAGAGCACATTAAAGCAGTTCCCTATGAGAGCCACTCTACAGCACAGTTCAAATGAACTTTCTTTTACAATGAACATATGGTTCCTTTTCTGCACAACAATTTGGGGGTACAAAAGACTCACCAGGCAGGGCATGGCTTTGGTTAGAGTGAGTGACAGAGAGGGGGAATAGAACCACAACCTCGTAGGAATAAGGTCCATTATCAGGACCCGCATTGTTAAATTACTCTCACTGAGTGTGGCTGGAAAAACCACTTATTTTTCTGAAATCTAAAAGAGAAAGAGGCCATGGTTTAACTCTTCCATCTCTGGGGCTATAGGAAAAGTGGACCTGACTGTAATTTAACCACGCCCACCGACATCTCTCATTAGGGTGTTATTCATTAGGGAATCAAACGGAAGAAAACAGACAAAACAGGGAGGGGCTACCTGGACTTGTCCAACAAGAAAAGCTTGTTTTAATGTTCCATTGCAAAGCGCTTTAAAACATTTTGTCCTAATGAACACGATCCAGGCGTGTTTATGGCTGACTCCGCCCCTCATTACAAGTGTTTACAGACGATTAGCCTACTACTCTCTCTGAGAATCCATAAAAACTCCATCCCCCAACTTGACCAATATGCCTGCTCAAGAAATTGAGTAATATTGCGTGGGAGTATGAGCTGAAACAGCTTACAGATGAACTATTACGTATCAAAACACCTCAAATAATTGTGTGGGGGGGAATGGGGGTTAGAGGAGGGGTAGGAAGTTAAGTCTTAACTAGACCGTATTATCAAGATGAATCTATTGCTCAAGAACAGATGCTGAAAAATCTGCCAAGCATAAGAGCTTGGCTATCCATCACTACCGTGGCCTGAGAAACAATGTTGAAACCAATGTTCAAACGTAATCTTGCTGAGGGGTGTTTTACAGGCTATTAGGACATCAGCAAGGCTCCCATACACTCATATAAGACCACTGGCTATTGTGTGTGTTCATCTCCCGCTCTATTTATATACAGATGTATGTACGTACAGTTTCAGTTTGGACACACCTACTCATTCAAGGGTTTTTCTTTATTTTCTACATTGTAGAATAATAGTGAGCTATAGTTCAGACATGAAATAACACATATGGAATCATGGAGTAACCAAAAAAAAAGTTAAACAAACCAAATATATTTGTTATTTTTCAAAGTAGTAAAAATAAAGAAAAACCCTTGAATGAGTAGGTGTGTCCAAACTTTTGACTGGTACTGTTCGTATGTACAAAACTATGTGGACACCCCTTCAAATTAGTGGATTTGGCTATTTCAGTCACACCCGTTGCTGACGTGTATAAAATCGAGCACACAGCCATGCAATCACCATAGAACATTGACAGGAGAATGGCCTTACTGAAGAGAGTGACTTTCAACGTGGCACCGTCATCGTCAGTTCGTCAAATTTTTTCCCTGCTTGAACTGCCCCGGTCAACTGTAAGTGCTGTTATTATGAAGTGGAAACACCGGGCTAGGCCCTTAAGTTCCAGTTAAGGGACATTTTAATGTTACAGCATACAATGACATTCTAGATGATACTGTGCTTCCAACTTTGTGGTAACAGTCTGGGGAAGGCCCTTTGCCGTTTCATCACGACAATGCCCCCTTGCACAAAGCGAGGTCCAGACAGTAATGGTTTGTCGATATCGGTGTGGAAGAACTTGACTGCCCTGAAAAGAGCCCTATCCTCAACTCCATCGAACACCTTTGGAATGAATTGGAATGCCGACTGCGAGCCAGGCCTAATCGCCTAACATCAGTTCCCGACTTAAATAATGCTCTTCTGGCTGAATGGAAGCAAGTCCCAGCAGCAATGTTCCAACATCAAGTAGAAAGCTTTCCCAGAAGAGTGGAGGATGTTATAGCAGCAAAGGGGGGGGGGGGACACTAACTCCATATTAAGGCCCATGATTTTGGAATGAGATGTTCAACAAGCAGGTGTACATATACATTTGGTCATGTACAGAAGATTAAGAACACCCCCCCCCCCCCCCCCCCCCCCCTTCCCTCAAAACAGCCTTAATTCGTCTGGGAACGGACTCTACAAGGTGTCAAAAGTGTTCCACAGAGATGCTGGCCCATGTTGTTTCCAATGCTTCCCACAGTTGTGTCAAGTTGGCTGGATGTCATTTGGCCGGTGAACCATTCTTGTTACACATAGGAAACTGCTGAAGGTGAAAAACCCAGCAACGTTGCAGTTCTTGACACAAACCAGTGCGCCAGGCACCTACTACCATACCCTGTTTAAAGGCACTTACATGTTTGGTTTTGCCCATTCACCTTCTGAATGGCACACATATACAATCCATGCCTCAATTGTCTCAAGGCTTAAAAATCCCTCTGTCTCCGCCTCTTCATCTACACTGATTGAAGTGAATTTAACAAGTGACATCAATAAGTGATCATAGATTTCACCTGGATTCACCTGGTCAGTCTACAGTTGAAGTCGGAAGTTTACATACACTTAGGTTGGAATCATTAAAACTCGTTTTTCAACCACTCCACAAATGTCTTGTTAACAAAGTATAGTTTTGGCAAGTCGGTTAGGACATCTACTTTGTGCATGACACAAGTCATTTTTCCAACAATTGTTTACAGACAGATTATTTCACTTATAACTCACTGTATCACAATTCCAGTGGGTCAGAAGTTTACATACACTAAGTTGACTGTGCCTTTAAACAGCTTGGAAAATTCCAGAAAATTATGTCATGGCTTTAGAAGCTTCTGATAGGCCTATTGACATCATTTGAGTCAATTGGAGGTGTACCTGTGGATGTATTTCAAGGCCTACCTTCAAACTCAGTGCCTCTTGGCTTGACGTCATGGGAAAATCAAAAGACATTAGCGAAGACCTCAGAAAAACAATTGGAGACCTCCACAAGTCTGGTTCATCCTTGGGAGCAATTTCCAAATGCCCTAGGGTACCACGTTCATCTGTACAAATAATAGCACGCAAGTATAAACACCATGGGATCACGCAGCCGTCATATCGCTCAAGAAGGAGACGCGTTCTGTCTCCTAGAGATGAACGTACTTTGGTGCGAAAATTGCAAATCAATCCCAGAACAGCAAAGGACCTTGTGAAGATGCTGGAGGAAACAGGAACAAAAGTATCTATATCCACAGTAAAACGAGTACTATATCGACATAACCTGAAAGGCCACTCAGCAAGGAAGAAGCCACTGATCCAAAACTGCCATAAAAAGCCAGACTACCGTTTTCAACTGCACATGGGGACAAAGATTGTACTTTTTGGAGAAATGTCCTCTGGTCTGATAAAACGAAAATAGGACTGTTTGGCCATAATGACCATCGTTATGTTTGGAGGAAAAAGGGGGAGACTTGCAAGCCGAAGAACACCATCCCAACCATGAAGCACGTGGGTGGCAGCATCATGTTGTGGGGGTGCTTTGCTGCAGGAGGGACTGGTGCACTTCACAAAATAGATGGCATCATGAGGCAGGAAAATTATGTGGATATATTGAAGCAACATCTCAAGACATCTGTCAGGAAGTTAAAGCTTGGTCGCAAATGGATCTTCCAATTGGACACTGACCCCAAGCAAACTTCCAAAGTTGGGGAAAAATGGCTTAAGGACAACAAAGTCAAGGTATTGGAGTGGCCATCACAAAGCCCTGACCTCAATCCTTTAGAAAATGTGTGGGCAGAACTGAAAAAGCATGTGCGAGCAAGGAGGCCTACAAACCTGACTCAGTTACACCAGCTCTGTCAGGAGGAATGGGCCAAAATTTCCCCAACTTATTGTGGGAAGCTTGTGGAAGGCTAACTGAAACGTTTGACCCAAGTTAAACAATTTAAAGGCAATGCTACCAAATACTAATTGAGTGTATGTAAACTTCTGACCCACTGGGAATGTGATGAAAGAAATAAAAGCTGAAATAAATCATTCACTCTACTATTATTCTGACATTTCACATTCTTAAAATAAAGTGGTGATCCTAACTGACCTAAGACAGGGAATTTTTACTACGATTAAATGTCAGGAATTGTGAAACACAGAGTTTAAATGTATTTGGCTAAAGTGTATGTAATCTTCCGACTTCAACTGTATGTCATGGACAGATCAGGTGTTTTGTCTACTCAGTGTATATATGTAACTTTAGAGGAACAGAAAACATGACCACAAGCCAGTTTACCAGAAAACATATTGCATTACAATCACGTGTGACGATAACAGAAACCACATTTTCCACAAATGGTATGACATCATACATGCATGGCTGCTACCCGCTACATGCCGACTGACTGGCTGCTGCACGCCGACTGACTGGCTGCTGCACGCCGACTGACTGGCTGCTGCACGCCGACTGACTGGCTGCTGCACGCCGACTGACTGGCTGCTGCACGCCAGCAGGCTGGCTGGCTGCTGCACGCCAGCAGGCTGGCTGGCTGCTGCACGCCAGCAGGCTGGCTGGCTGGCCGGCTGCTACCCACAGGCTGGCTGGCAGGCCGGCCGCTACCCACAGGCTGGCTGGCAGGCTGGCCGCTACCCACAGGCTGGCTGGCAGGCTGGCCGCTACCCACAGGCTGGCTGGCAGGCTGGCCGCTACCCACAGGCTGGCTGGCAGGCTGGCCGCTACCCACAGGCTGGCTGGCAGGCTGGCCGCTACCCACAGGCTGGCTGGCAGGCTGGCCGCTACCCACAGGCTGGCTGGCTGGCCGCTACCCACTGGCTGGCTGGCTGTTACCCGCCGACTGACTGGCTGGCCGGCTGCTACTGGCTAGCATCTGGTTACTACCCGCCGACTGACTGGCTGGCTGGCTGGTCACTACCCGCCGACTGACTGGCTGGCTACTACCCGCCAACTGACTGGCTGGCTGGCTGGCTGCTACCCACCGACTGACTGGCTGCTACCCACCGACTGACTGACTGGCTGCCTGGCTGCTACCCACCGACTGACTGGCTGGCTGGCTGCTACCCACCAACTGACTGGCTGCAGGTCTACACTAGATCATCAGGTCTACACTAGAGCGTCTGGTCTACACTAGAGCGTCTGGTCTACACTAGATCATCTGGTCTACACTAGATCATCAGGTCTACAGTAGAGCATCTGGTCTACAGTAGAGCATCTGGTCTACACTAGATCATCAGGTCTACACTAGATCATCAGGTCTACACTAGAGCATCAGGTCTACACTAGATCATCAGGTCTACACTAGATCATCAGGTCTACACTAGATCATCAGGTCTACACTAGATCATCAGGTCTACACTAGATCATCAGGTCTACACTAGATCATCAGGTCTACACTAGATCATCTGTTCTACACTAGATCATCAGGTCTACACTAGATCATCAGGTCTACACTAGATCATCAGGTCTACACTAGATCATCAGGTCTACACTAGATCATCTGTTCTACACTAGATCATCAGGTCTACACTCAATCATCAGAGCTGAGAAATCCTTCCCTGGTGCGATCCACCGACCTGGTAGACGGACAATATCTCAAATACCCTATCGCAATTTGTCTTTACACAATTCCTCACATCCTGTTTGTCAACTGTATTGGAGGAGAAGGTCCCCCCTCGGACCTTTATTTGGGGAAAGAGGTGTGCGTGGAGAGATGATGTGAGGAATTGAGCAAATATTAAATAGAGAAACAGCCACAGACTGACAGATCACACACACAGCATGATGTCATCATCCCGCTGACGGGAAACAGGCTGTGAGGAATCCCTCTGCTTTGAACTCCCATATCATCTCTCCTAAAGCCACGAACAGACCGAAAACATCTCAGAGACCAACCAAAAACATCTCAGCCAGAGGGCAGACGAACCAAAAACACTACAATCCCTAGCAGACAGACACGACTACTGTCAGGGAGATAAAGACAGAGAGTAAAACAGAAACATTACCAGTATGACCTGGTGACCTGCAAACATCTCCCCTATCAGATTCAAAGAACACAGTCCTGTCTCCCTAAACCCCAGAGACACCAAATGATTCATAATTTAGTGACGGAACTAAAAGACAAAACAGACACCCCCCACCCCCCCCGTATATACGGAACTAAAAGACAAAACACACCCCCCCCGGTATACGGAACTAAAACACAAAACAGACCCCCCCCCCCCCCCCGGATATACGGAACTAAAAGACAAAACAGACCCCCCCCGATATACGGAACTAAAAGTCAAAACAGACCCCCCCCCCCGATATACGGAACTAAAAGACAAAACAGACCCCCCCCCCCCGATATACGGAACTAAAAGACAAAACAGACCCCCCCCCCCCGATATATGGAACTAAAAGACAAAACAGCCCCCCCCCCCGATATAGGGAACTAAAAGACAAAACAGACCCCTCCCCCCCAGATATACGGAACTAAAAGACAAAGCAGACCCCCCCCCCTCCCCCCCAATATACGGAACTAAAAGACAAAACAGACCCCCCCCCCTCTCCCCCCGATATACGGAGCTAAAAGACAAAACAGACCCCCCCCCCCCGATATACGGAACTAAAAGACAAAACAGCCCCCCCCCCGATATACGGAACTAAAAGACAAAACAGCCCCCCCCCCCCCGATATACGGAACTAAAAGACAAAACAGACCCCCCCGATATACGGAACTAAAAGACAAAACAGACCCCCCCCCCCGATATACGGAACTAAAAGACAAAACAAACCCCCCCCCCCCCCCCCCCCCCGATATACGGAGCTAAAAGACAAAGCAGACCCCCCCCCCCGATATACGGAACTAAAAGACAAAACAGACCCCCCCCCCCCCGGACATATGGAACTAAAAGACAAAAAAAAAAAAAAACACGATATACGGAACTAAAAGACAAAACAGACCCCCCCCCCCCCCCCCCCCGATATACGGAACTAAAAGACAAAGCAGATCCCCCCCCCCGATATACGTAACTAAAAGACAAAACAGACCCCCCCCCCCCGGACATACGGAACTAAAAGACAAAAAACAGATCCCCCCCCGATATACGGAACTAAAAGACAAAACAGACCCCCCCCCCCCCCCGATATACGGAACTAAGAGACAAAGCAGACCACCCCCCCCCCCCCAATATACGGAACTAAAAGACAAAACAGACCCCCCCCCCCGATATACGGAACTAAAAGACAAAACAGATCCCCCCCCCGATATACGGAACTAAAAGACAAAACAGATCCCCCCCCCTCGATATACGGAACTAAAAGACAAAACAGACACCCCCCTCGATATACAGAACTAAAAGACAAAACAGACCCCCCCCCCCCGGACATACGGAACTAAAAGACAAAACAGACCCCCCCCCCGATATACGGAACTAAAAGACAAAACAGACCCCCCCCCCCGATATACGGAACTAAAAGACAAAAAAAAAAAAAAAAACACGATATACGGAACTAAAAGACAAAACAGACCCCCCCCCCCGATATACGGAACTAAAAGACAAAGCAGACCCCCCTACAGAACTAAAAGACAAAACAGATCCCCCCCCCTCGATATACGGAACTAAAAGACAAAACAGACCCCCCCCCCCCCCCCCCCCCGATATACGGACGGAACTAAAAGACAAAACAGACCCCCCCCGATATACGGAACTAAAAGACAAAACACACCCCCCCCCCCCCCACGATATACGGAACTAAAAGACAAAAAAAAAAAAAAAACACTATATACGGAACTAAAAGACAAAACAGACCCCCCCCCCCCGATATACGGAACTAAAAGACAAAGCAGACCCCCCTACAGAACTAAAAGACAAAACAGATCCCCCCCCCTCGATATACGGAACTAAAAGACAAAACAGACCCCCCCCCCCCCCCCCCCCCCCCCCGATATACGGAACTAAAAGACAACAGACCCCCCCCCCCCCCAATATACGGAACTAAAAGACAAAACAGACCCCCCCCCCGATATACGGAACTAAAAGACAAAACAGACCCCCCCCCGATATACGGAACTAAAAGACAAAACAGACCCCCCCCCCCCCCCCCCCCCGATATACGGAACAAAAAGACAAAACAGACCCCCCCCCGATATACGGAACTAAAAGACAAAACAGACTCCCCCCCCGATATACGGAACTAAAAGACAAAACAGACTCCCCCCCCCCGATATACGGAACTAAAACACAAAACAGACCCCCCCCCCCCGATATACGGAACTAAAAGACAAAGCAGACCCCCCTACAGAACTAAAAGACAAAACAGATCCCCCCCCCTCGATATACGGAACTAAAAGACAAAACAGACCCCCCCCCCCCCCCCCGGACATACGGAACTAAAAGACAAAACAGATCCCCCCCCGATATACGGAAATAAAAGACAAAACAGACCCCCCCCCACGATATACGGAACTAAAAGACAAAACAGACCCCCCCCCCGGACATACGGAACTAAAAGACAAAACAGACCCCCCCCCCGGACATACGGAACTAAAAGACAAAACAGACCCCCCCCCACGATATACGGAACTAAAAGACAAAACAGACCCCCCCCCCCCCAATATACGGAACTAAAAGACGAAACAGACCCCCCCCCCCGATATACGGAACTAAAAGACAAAACACACCCCCCCCCCGATATACGGAACTAAAAGACAAAAAAAAAAAAAAAACACGATATACGGAACTAAAAGACAAAACAGACCCCCCCCCCAATATACGGAACTAAAAGACGAAACAGACCCCCCCCCCCGGACATACGGAAATAAAAGACAAAACAGATCCCCCCCCGATATACGGAACTAAAAGACAAAACAGACCCCCCCCCCCCCCCCCCCCCCGATATACGGAACTAAAAGACAAAACAGACCTCCCCCCGATATACGGAACTAAAAGACAAAACAGACCCCCCCCCCGATATACGGAACTAAAAGACAAAACAGACCCCCCCCCCCCCCGATATACGGAACTAAAAGACAAAACACACCCCCCCCCCCCGATATACGGAACTAAAAGACAAAACAGACCCCCCCCCCCAAATGTGCGGAACTAAAAGACAAAACAGACCCCCCCCCCCCCGATATACGGAACTAAAAGACAAAACAGACCCCCCCCCCCCCCCCCGATATACGGAACTAAAAGACAAAACAGACCCCCCCCCCCCCCCCCGATATACGGAACTAAAAGACAAAACAGACCCCCCCCCCCCCGATATACGGAACTAAAAGACAAAACAGACTCCCCCCCCCCGATATACGGAACTAAAAGACAAAACAGACTCCCCCCCCCCCCGATATACGGAACTAAAAGACAAAACAGACCCCCCCCGATATACGGAACTAAAAGACAAAACAGACCCCCCCCCCCCGATATACGGAACTAAAAGACAAAACAGACCCCCCCCCCCCCGATATACGGAACTAAAAGACAAAACAGACCCCCCCCCCCCCCCCGATATACGGAACTAAAAGACAAAACAGACCCCCCCCACGATATACGGAACTAAAAGATGAAACAGACCCCCCGACGAACGGTTAAAAGCAGCAGGTGACCATCCTATCGACCACATCCGCCTCTGACATCGGCCGGCAGACATTCGTTATGGTGGGTCTTTTCCTTAATATTTCAGCACATGCCTTCTTCGAAACATCGGTTTGGTCCCTACAGGAAAAATAATTTGGAGTAGGCCAAATACACTGATTAAAGTGTGCGACTTTGATCGTTTTTTCCAAATTTATGAACTGTTACTTTGAATGACTGTTACCTTGATGGACTGTTACTACCTGCACCATGTAAGTAACAGTCCTTTTTGGGCTGTCGGTCTCCAGCTCTTAACTGCCGGATGAGAGGCTGAATGTTCCCAGCCTCAGGTAGCTTCCAAATTGGCACCCTATTCCCAATTTAGGCTGTATCACATCCGGCCGTGATTGGGAGTCCCATATGGTGGCACACAATTGGCCCTACGTCGTCCGAGTTTGGCCGGGCTAGGCCATCATTGTAAATAAGAATTTGTTCTTAATTGACTTGCCTAGTTATATCAAGGTTAAATAAAATACATGACTTTCTACCTGGTCAAAAGTACGGCTCTAAATAGGGAATAGGGTGGTATTTGGGACGTGGATTCAGAACAGCAGCTAGGTGAACCCTGTCTGGAACTAAGGGAGAGTCCCTGTCCGCACCAATGATGTCATGTGGCCCACTCCCCACACACACATACAAACAAACACAGAAAGGACACACCCAGTGGGCGAGTGAAATTTTAGTGAACGTGTTAGCTACTTCATTTGCGTGTCGTGTCTATCCGACATGTTGCTTTCTGCATCAAAGTGGAGAGATAACGATGACTCATCTCTATGCAGGATGTGTGTCATTCAAGGTCTCGATAACATTTACTATCTTAGGGGACTCTAACATTCAGCTAGCCAAGGAAAAATGTATTAACATTGTTTTAGATGCCTTTGGGGTTTGTATACAGTTGAAGTCGGAAGTTTATATACACTTAGGTTGGAGTCATTAAAACTAATTTTTCAACAGCTCTAGAAATATCTTGTAAACAAACTATAGTTTTGGCAAGTCGGTTAGGACATCTACCCACAATTCCAGTGGGTCAGAAGTTTACATACACTAAGTTGACTGTGCCTTTAAACAGTTTGGAAAATTCCAGAAAATTATGCCATGGCTATAGAAGCTTCTGTTAGGCTAATTGACATCATTTGAGTCAATTGGAGGTGTACCTGTGGATGTATTGCAAGGCCTACCTTCAAACTCAGTGCCTCTTTGCTTGACATCATGGGAAAATCAATAGAAAATCAGCCAAGACCTCAGAAAAACAATTGTAGACCTCCACAAGTCTGGTTCATCCTTGGGAGCAATTTCCAAACGCCTGAAGGTACCACTTTCATCTGTACAAACAATAGTACGCAAGTATAAACACCATGGGACCACGCAGTCGTCATACCGCTCAGGAAGGAGACACATTCTGTCTCCTAGAGATGAACGTAATTTGGTGCGAAAAGTGCAAATCAATCCCAGAACAGCAGCAAAGGACCTTGTGAAGATGCTGGAGGAAACGGTTACAAAAGTATCCTATATTGACATAACCTGAAAGGCCGCTCAGCAAGGAAGAAGCCACTGCTCCAAAACTGCCATTAAAAAGCCAGACTACGGTTTGCAACTGCACATGGGGACAAATATCGTACTTTTTGGAGAAATGTCCTCTGGTTTGATGAAACAAAAATAGAACTGTTTGCCCATAATGACCATCGTTATGCTTGGAGGAAAAAGGGGGAGGCTTGCAAGCCGAAGAACACCATCCCAACGATGAAGCACGGGGATGGCAGCATCATGTTGTGGGGGTGCTTTGCTGCTGGAGGGACTGGTGCACTTCACAAAATAGATGGCATCACGAGGCAGGAAAATTATGTGGATATATTGAAGCAACATCTCAAGACATCAGTCAGGAAGTTAAAGCTTGGTTGCAAATTGGTCTTCCAAATGGACAATGACCCCAAGCATAATTCCAAAGTTGTGGCAAAATGGCTTCAGGACAACAAAGTCAAGGTATTGGAGTGGCCATCACAAAGCCCTGACCTCAAGCCTATAGAAAATGTGTGGGCAGAACTGAAAAAGCGTGTGCGAGCAAGGAGGCCTACAAACTTGACTCAATTACACCAGCTCTGTCAGGAAGAATGGGACAAAATTCACCCAATTTATTGTGGGAAGCTTGTGGAAGGCTAACTGAAACGTTTGACCCATGTTAAACAATTTAAAGACAATGCTACCATATACTATTTGAGTGTATGTAAACTTCTGACCCACTGGGAATGTGATGAAAGAAATAAAAGCTGATATAAATCATTCACTCTACTATTATTCTGACATTTCACATTCTTAAAGTAAAGTGGTGATCCTAACTAACCTAAGACAGGGAATCTTTACTCTGATTAAATGTCAGGAATTGTGAAAAACTGAGTTTAAATGTATTTGGCTAAGGTGTACGTAAACTTCCGACTTCAACTGTATATGGGGATATTCTGATATTGCTGGAGTGTAGCCAGGGTTACATAGCCAGTGTTATGTTCAGTTAGCACGGAATGGGAGAAAACATTTTGAAACGGAGGAAGTCCCATCTATACTTGTCCAACAATATGACCCAATACTTTTCAAAATCGTTTTGCCCACTGAACTAGAAAACTTGAGTACCCCAACATCTTGAACAATGTGTTTCCATCATGAACGAAAATAAGTGAAGGAATTACCTCCGAGTTCCTTCACGTTTAGAATGGCATTCTGGAATGGAACAGCTTTGATGCTAAAACCTAGAAAACAGAATGACATGTAAAGCTTCACACAGAGATATGGCAGACCTTGCTTAATAAGAGGCAAGAGAAAGGTATTCAGCACATCTTCAACACATGTAGGCCTAAAGCACATGTATGAGTTGTGAAAGGCTTATAATTCTGTTCTTTCAGCAGGTAGGGAAAATGTCTGAAGGCTCACCACTTAACTAATGAAGCTTAAATGTTTCAGTACATGGTATACTTGAACGCTGTACTGCAAAAAAAAAAAAGTGATATAGGCCTGACTGTGTAAAGAGCATTTGGACTTGAAAAGTGATTTCTTCTGGTGAAGCGAGTCTCACCCGTAGTTGGCCCGATGTTGCCTGTGGCTTCACTGCAGAGTCTGGACAGTAGACTGGTCTTCCCCGAGCCTGTGAGTCCAATACACACCAGGTCATACTCTGGTCTGGGAGAGGGTGGTCCTTTACAGCACAGTGTCCTGAAACACTGGAGGTAGAAGAGAGAGACGGATGAAGAGAAGAGGGACACAGAGTGAAAGAGAGAGTGGGAAAGAGAGATAAAAAGATAGTGAAGATGGGGTGGAGGGGTGGAGAGAAGGGCTGCAGAGTTAGAGTAATAACAGGTCTGACGGCCAGAGCTAGAGCAGAGCTAGAGTATCTGTGGAATCTGTGTTTTCATGTTTGGATTCTACACCCACTGATCTACTCTGTGACACTACTGACGTCTGTTCTGCCACCGAGTACGCCACTCGCCACTCTGGAGATGTCGGGCAGGATCACATCTGTTAACACCATCTGTTTCCAGCCAAAGATCATGTAAGATCTGGAGAGGAGAGGAAAAAAAGAAGAAGAAAAAGTCCTCTCTCCTCTTCGCTTTCATTTCAATTCTGTGACACACGCAATCCTGTGACACACCACACGTCTTTGAACTTATATAGCCAGTGTGCTAAGAGAGGATGCATTGAGGTACCATAGTATTAGTACAGGATGTTGTGAGTGAATGTGAACCTCCAGATGTGTTATGCAACATGGTCCAAGTCATTGAGGGACTGTTGCTCCGTCAACATGGAAGATCAAAGAATCCTCAATAGGGGCCTCCTATTGAAACCTCCTATTGAAACCAGCGAAGCTGGTCATGGTCTCACACACAGTAAGGGCCCCATGGTGGTTATGTCATGTTTCTACACAACAAGCAATGTGCACCCGGTCTCTGGTCCGTTTAGTAGAAACAGATCCCAGGTCCCTCACCTATATCTGGGTGCTGATAAAGGAAATGACATGGGTCTGGTCAGCTAAGCAGAGTGCTGCTCATAGAAGAAACATCACATGTAAAACTGTGAGCTCAGCTCGAACCAGTAGCATGCGCTGCTCTATATAAACAATAGCCCACGGATCTCCCCTTGCGGAAGGAGATAAGACAAGACAAGCCTTTCATGTTGCACAGGTGTTGCACTGGATAAACATGTTCCTCATTGGTACCAATTACAGACCTGTGTGTGTAGCCTAGCAGAGTCTGAAATAGCAGCTTAAACAAATTGATCTTAACATTACATACACAGGAACAGAAAAAAAAGGTAGGTCAGGTTGAGATTTAGAAAGTCAACATCGGTATACCATTCTCAGACTATGAGTGATAACAGCACAGACTCAGGGACAGTGTACTCCACCCATTGACTACTACACCATTACATGGGAAGAGACTGCCCTCTGGTGGTGATGATAGGCACTGTGGCAGCATACACTGAGTATACAAAACATTAGGAGCACCTGATCTTTCCATGACATTGACTGACCAGGTGAATCCAGGTAAAAACTATGATCCCTTATTGATGTCACCTGTTAAATCCACTTCAATCAGCGTAGATGAAGGGGAGGAGACAGGTTATAGAAGGATTTTTAAGCCTTGAGACATGGATTGTATATGTATGCCATTCAGAGGGAAAATGGACAAGACAGAAGATCGAAGTGTCTGTGAACGAGGTCTGGTAGGTGCCAGGTGCACCGGTTTGTGTCAAGAACTGCAACACTGCTGTTTTAAATATTTTTAATACTTAATATTAGGAAGCTGATCCTAATATGTAGTATACTCAGTGTATAGTGCTTTTTCTCACATCACTATTATGAGATGGGTGATGGCAGGACCAGTCTGGCACATAATCTCCTAAATATGACATGTTTCTAAAGTAGTTCTAAATAAGATGGCAGGCTGCTCAGCTCTCATGACGTAGGACTAAATCACGTTGTTACAAAGCAGACACCAGATGGTTGACAATACTACCGTTTTCAGAACAAATAAAACTAAAAAAATTCAAAACTAGACAAATTCTGATCGTCAACTACCCCGGAATTAGTTAAAGTCCATCTTGTGAATTTGTTCATTATTTCAACTCCACCACCAGGTGGCATGTGCCAGCAAGTTCCTTCACTACTGCCCATGTCAATTTTTTCGCTTTCTCTGACTGAGAATTTCAATAGCCTACAAGATTAGATGACCAAGCTCCACTAGCCCAATACCAGACTGGGAAGTCTCCAAACAAATAGACAACTTGACGATGTTTGTATTTAGGAACTCATGGAGAGAGCGAGAGTTGGGGTTAGGAGCATGACCAACAGCTTGAACCAGTCGATCAACAGCCATGACCCCTACTGCAGCCTTGCTATAAGAGATGGTTAGGAGCAACAAGACACACCCACATGTAAAATGTTGGTCCCATGTTTCAGGAGCTGAAATACAAGATCCCAGAAACGTATATATGCACAAAGAGCTTATTTCTCTCAAATGTTGTGCACCTACAGTGCTAGTCAAAAGTTTACACACCTACTCAAAGGTTTTTCTTTATTTTTACGATTTTCTACATTGTAGAATAGTGAAGACATCAAAACATATGAAATCATGTAGTAACCAAATAAGAATTAAAATCAAAATATATTTTAGACTCCTCAAAGTAGCCATTCTTTGCCTTGATGACAGCTTTGCACACTTTTGGCATTCTCTCAACTAGCTTCACATGGAATGCTTTTCCAACAGTCTTGAAGGAGTTCCCACATATGCTGAGGACTTGTTGGCTGCTTTTCCTTCACTCAGAGGTCCAACTCATCCCAAACCATCTATATTGGGTTGAGGTCGGGCGATTGTGGAGGCCAGGTCATCTGATGCAGCACTCCATCACTCACTTTCTTGGTCAAATAGCCCTTACACAGCCTGGAGGTGTGATGGGTCATTGTCCTGTTGAAAAATAAATTATAGTACCACTAAGCGCAAACCAGATGGGATGGCGTATTGCTGCAGAATGCTGAATTCTTCAGAATTCTAAATAAATCACAGACAGTGTCACCAGCAAAGCACCCCAACACACCTCCTCCTCCTCCATGCTTCACGGTGGGAACCACACATGCAGAGATCATCCGTTCACCTACTCTGCGGTCAGGAACCAAAAAAGTCTCAAATTTGGACTCAGACCTAATGACAGATTTCTACCGGTCTAATGTCCATCGCTTGTGTTTCCTGTCCCAAGCAAGTATCTTATGATTATTGGTGTCCTTTAGTAGTGGTTTCTTTGAAGCAATTTGACCATGAAGGCCTGATTCATGCAGTCTCCTCTGAACAG
Organism: Salvelinus fontinalis; assembly: GCF_029448725.1. Lineage (NCBI taxonomy): Eukaryota > Metazoa > Chordata > Actinopteri > Salmoniformes > Salmonidae > Salvelinus > Salvelinus fontinalis. The sequence goes on along the minus strand of NC_074666.1, from coordinate 8,052,204 downwards.
TTGATGTTGAGATGTGTTTGTTACTTGAACTCTGTGAAGCATTTATTTGCGCTGCAATTTCTGAGGCTGGTAACTAATGAACTTATCCTCTACAGCAGAGGTAACTCTGGGTCTTCCTTTCCTGTGGCGGTCCTCATGAGAGCCAGTTTCATCATACCGCTTGATGGTTTTTGCGACTGCACTTGAAGAAACGTTCAAAGTTCTTAAAATGTTCCAGATTGACCTTCATGTCTTAAAGTAAAGTAATGAACTGTCATTTATCTTTGGTATTTGAGCTGTTCTTGCCATAATATGGACTTGGTCTTTTAATAAATAGGGCTATCTTCTGTATACCACCCCTACCTTGTCACAACACAATTGATTGGCTCATACGCATTAAGGAAATAAATTCCACAAATTAATGTTTAACAAGGCACACCTGTTAATTGACATGCATTCCAGGTCACTACCTCTGGAAGCTGGTTGAGAGAATGCCAAAAGTGTGCAAAGCTGTCATCAAGGCAAAGGGTGGCTACTTTGAAGAATCTCAAATCTAAAATATATTTTGATTTGTTTAACACTTTTTTGGTTAATACATGATTTCATGTGTTATTTCATAGTTTTGATGTCTTCACTATTATTTTACAATGTAGAACATAGTAAAAATAAAGAAAAACCCTGGAATGAGTAGGTGTCCAAACTTTTGACTGGTACTGTATTTGTTTACATCCCTGTTAGTGAGCGTTTCTCCTTTTATTTTTTATTTCACCTTTATTTAACCAGGTAGGCTAGTTGAGAACAAGTTCTCATTTACAACTGCGACCTGGCCAAGATAAAGCAATGCAGTTCGACACATACAACACAAAGTTACACATCCTTTGCCAAGATAATCTATCCACCTGATTAAACAGCATGATCATTAAAGGTGCACCTTGTGCTGGGGACAATAAAAAGGCCACTCCAAAATGTGCAATTTTGTCACAACACAATGCCAGTGTGCAATTGGCATGCTGACTGCAGGAATGTTCATTTCTCTACCATAAGCCAAAGTCATTTTAGAGAACTTGGCAGTATGTCCAACCAGCCTCACAACCACAGACCACATGTATGGTGTTGCGTGGGCGAGCGGTTTGCTGATGTCAACTTTGTGAACAGAGAGCACCATGGTGGAGGTGGGGTTATAGTATTAGCAGGCAATGAACACAATTGCATTTTATCAATGACAATTTGAATAGAAAATAATACCATGAAGAGATCCTGAGGCCCATTGTGAGCCCCATTTTTTAAAGGTATCTGTGACCAGATGCATATCTGTATTCCCAGTCATGTGAAATCCATAGATTAGGGCCTAATGAATTTATTTCAATTGACTGATTTCCTCATATGAACTCAGTCAAATGAAATTGTTGCTTATTGCGTTTATATTTTTGTTCAGTATACATTTAACTAACAGATAGTTAATCCAGAGATTCTTACCTCTGCCTCGATTTGGCAGTCTCGTCCAGAGCATCATGGCATTTGTAGTTTTTTTATGATTGCCACATTAGCAGTTAATTAGCATTTCATTTTGGGGGGGTAAATACAGGCAAATATATTGATAAAAGTCCCCCTGTCCTAGAGATTTACACAATTATCAAAAGCCTACACAAAACACAGCCCTTATTGTAAGTGTTTCTAAAAAAAAAAAACAGTGGGAAAAATCAAAATGTTGTGTTTGATAGCTAGGTTTTATGGGTAATATGACTCATTCTGTGGTAGTCTATTCAAGTCAGGACTGAGAGACATTTTGAGCATACCAATGAGTTTACCAGTCAAATGACCAGGGTAAGGTTCAGAAACCCTTCCCAGCTAGCACATTTGGTTCATTGGAAGTTGTGGGAATGTACGTTTTTGGTTCTGGGAATGAAGCCATAAGTTTCCTTACAGTTAAAACTTTTTGGGAATGTACATTTTTGTGATTTTTCTATGGTTCTCTGAAAGTTTTCCTGGAAGGTTTTATTAAAAGTTCTGACAACAGAAATTATAGGTTATTTGAGGGTAATTAAATAACGTTCTGAGAACATTTCAATAAGACTTAATAAACAGTGCTAACTTAGTTTGGGTTAACTGTTTTGAACTCCAAGCACAGATAGGACACATGGAAATTAATTTCCTTAGGCATTAATCTTGCAAATACATTTATTTTTTTATTGCGGCATATAATCTTCTGCTCTTTATCAATGGAATTAGTCCACTGTGCCACCATGAAGCTAGCATGCCATGTTTTTTTAACACATACAAAGCTGTTCATTTTAGTTTATTCAAACAGACATTTTCAAAGGAATCAAGCACTCATTAAGATCAGTTAACAGGACATACGATAGAGTTTTGTTGATGCTGAGAATTAAATGTATATGTTTTAAAATAACATTCTTATAAAGTTCATTGAATGTTACCAATGTTGTGGTTTTTATGGAAAGTTTAAATTGAACCATGAAGAAACCTGTAGAAAGCGTTATGCGTAAGTACAACAATTCCAACAGAAGAATGTTGTTTCTTAATGTTCTGGGAACAATTTGAGAACATTACTTTAAATAGAACCACGAGGAAACCAGTAAGAAACTTTATGGGAAAGTTGTATGCTATATAACAATAGGACAACAATGATCTCCCCAAATTCTAAGAAAACATATGGTTCTCAGAACGTTGTGTGTTAGCTGGGTTCTATGGATTATATATCTATGACCTCAACACAACAAGCTCTTCAATATTTGGTGCATGTGCTGGCCACATTCAGTCAGTGTTTAGACTGGAGTAAATACATAATTTTGGAAACATTTAAATTTGTCAGGGGGTGCTGCAGCACCTTCAACAACCCTACCTCCCACGGCTACGTCTCTGTCCTATTCTTAGCTCACTGCTTGCTGTGACATGAGAGAGCCATATCTAGCCTATTCTTAGCTGGCTCTGAAAATCCCTCAGAAAGAAGGAAATGGAGGAGTGTGAGATTACTTCCATGTCATCGGAGCGGATGACACCAGGCTATGTTATGGAAGCATTTTTACCTCCTCGCTGACAGAAAAACGCTGCCTTGAGGACAGACAGCGACCATACTGCAGGCAGGGACTGAGCTCTCCAAAACTTCATCATCAACATCAAAACAGACCTAGCTCATTAAATCTGTTTAGGCCTAACATTGGGTTTTAAAGTTAGTTTTTTTTGTCCTATGCAATCAAGTTTCTCTTAAACTTAGTTCATAAAAACAATGACATTGCAGTTGTAAAGTGAAATGCTACCCATCCCATGTCCTCATTTGCAGCTAGTGTCTTAAGAAATCAGTGCCATGCCAAGACAAACAAAGTGAGAAATGGACTTTGTTCTTTAGTTATTAAATACTGACACCTTGCTGGTTAGGTTGATCCTAAGACTGCTGAACAATTAATCAAATTACACCCATCTATGCATAGTCACTTTACCCCTACCTACATGTATAAATTACCTCAACTAATCTGTACCCCTGCATATTGACTCGGTACCGGTATCCCCTGTATAGCCTTGTTATTGTTATTTTATTGTGTTACTTTTTATTTTATATTTAGTAAATATTTTCTTAACTCTATTTCTTGAACTGCATTGTTGGTTAAGGGCTCGTAAGCATTTCACGGTAAGGTTGTATCTGTTGTATTCGGCGCATGTGACAAATAACATTTGATTTGATTTTAATACAGCAAAGCCAGACTTAGGCTCACTCTTGTAGTGGCTGTGGGTCATTTTCTACACCCGCCCACACACCCTCTGAATGTGGAAGATACTGTATCTTTGTCCGATATATTACCCAATAAACTTCCTTATCATGTAAAGATGTGTTCGCTTTGTGTTGATAGAAAAGATAGCAGGTGAAGAAGGTTTCAGTTTGCCTCATTAATAACGCACTACATTTTTACCACTGAACAAACACCACACATTGCAGGTAGGGGACGAGCATCACTGAATCAGAACTAGCCTGGCGCCGTACTGTCTGTGCTGTAGCAGACAACTATTCATAATACATCATGGAGTTTGTTGTTTGGTTTGTCGATGAACCATAGACTGCAATGAGTGAACAAAGAGAGGTGTTGGCTAGATACTGAAGCAGAAACAGACTGGACCACTAATGCAAAACTAAGGGTGTAGAATCACAACAGGAAGTTGCCCACTGTGACCGAGGTACCCCCTATTCTGGTCACCATGGTGGGCAGCGCCAAGCCAAGGCCAGAGAACCCGGCCTGCTGGACAGGACAGGGGGAACAACAGGAAACAGGCACGGGACTGTGAATTGGAAGTTGAAAAGAAAGAGTGGGACAAACAACTAAACTGAGGAAGTGCACAATTGGGCTTGAAAACAATAAAAAGACGACACAAATCTAACCACATGGAAAACCATACCAGAGATGGATACAGCACTTCAACCTATACTGGGTCTAGATCCCTCTGGTCTTCTGTCAATGGACACATCATCAATATTAATCTATAGCCTTTAGAATCTTTACGAGAGAGAAGCCTTTCTTTCTCACCTGCCTGAAAGAGATGATATCTCAGAGATACCCTACCCTAAGACAATCAGGAAGTCTGTACAGTACTATGCCATCTCACCCAAGAGACATGGAGAAGTGTACATGAGTACATTAGCCCACATTACTCCTCTCAGTAATCTCTCTCTCTCTCCACACAGTGGTAAAGTAGAGTGCTAATGCAACAGAGAGCAGGAGGGATTTGTTTCATATTTCAGGAGGTTAGGACTCTGCTAAGAGCTAAGCTGTGAGGTGGTCCCCTGCTGTCCACAGCCCAGAGGCCGACTGTTTGGTTTGGCAGAGAAAGCTAGTGTGCGACCCAAATGGAACTCTAGGTGGCCCGGGTCAAAAATAGTGCACTATATTTTTTATTTTTTTTATTTAACCTTTATTTAACCAGGTAGGCAAATTGAGAACACGTTCTCATTTACAATTGCGACCTGGCCAAGATAAAGCAAAGCAGTTCGACACATACAACAACACATAGTTACACATGGAGTAAAAACAAACATATAGTCAATAATACAGTGAAAAAAAATAAGTCTATATACAATGTGAGCAAGTGAGGTGAGATAAGGGAGGTGAAGGCAAACATATATATAGGGAATAGGATGGCATTTGGGATGCAACCCTACAGTGCGTTTTTCTCCCTGGCCCTGCATTCAGACTGTCTAAGCTAAGGCTGAAGGCTCAGTGCCTGCTAATCTATGATCGTAATACAAATTCCAACCAAAACACACAGAATGTTGTTCATGAGAGGGTAAATCTTGAGCTAAATCTGAAGCTCATCAGATGAGTAAATCAGAAGCTGTTTACGACATGGATTGGATTAACCTTCGATTAAGTGTCAAATATCCTTATGAATGTAATGACCAGTCAGTATGGGATTCAGGCTACCTCCTCCACCCAAGTCTCTCCCACAGCCACACAAGTCTGGTAAACATGGCTACTTCCACCCTAGTTAGTGGCACAGATCACTGAGAAACACAAAGCGGACATCAATCAACCTTTGTTTCCCCTAACTCAAAACGGACCATTCAGATCGGCCCATTCCAACCCGGTAAGTTCACACATCGTTTTTCTCCAATTGCCTCCTGTTTGGGCGGTTCGTAGCCTAATGGTTGAGGGCGTTGGGCCAGTAACCGAATGGTCACTGGTTTGAACCCAGAGCCCACTTGGGGAAAAATCTGCCAATGTGCCCTCGAGAAAGGCACTTAATCCTAATTGCTCCCGTAAATCGCTCTGGATAAGAGTATCTGCTAAATGGCTGAAATGTTCATGTAAAAATGTTAAGGCCCTCGTTTCCCAGAAGGCCTTAGGGGTGGTTGCCATGGCGGTATAAAGGCATGGTCATTCTCAGCTGAACAACTGAACTGTGGGTTATTCCCCTAGGCGAGGTGAAATGACCGACTGGCCGGGGTGCCATATCCTGCTTTATCAAAGTGAGGAAGTGCATTGAGCCGGGAGGAGCCCAGTAGCCAATATTCAACATTCTCCCCCAGTCCAAACATCACCACTCCACTGAACCACCAACTGTAGGTTGCTAGATGGACCATACCACTGAGCCTAGGCCCTAACAGGGGTTGGGATTTGAGACCACAGGCTTAAATATTTCCCACCATTTCAAGCTCCAACTGACAGTTTTTAAGCCTTTCCCTGCTGAATTCCCTGCTGTATCGCGATGTTGTTGTTACATCGTAGACCTAGTGGCCTACTGTAGCCTATGTGTCCGGTCTCTGAGTAGCCCACCATCTCTGTTTGTTCCAGTTCATTGAGCACAGATCTCTGAGGCTGTTGAATTAAGATGTCTGACCTCTATAGCAAAGTGCTAGTGATCCCATTTCCCCTCAGGAGGAGAACAGGTAGAACAACGCTATTTTAAACACCATTAGCACGCCAACTAAAGACCAAAGAGCTCTAATGACAGACATTAACACCCACAGCCACGAGCCCTGGCGACTCAACCAAATCTGGGCCCTATTTATCACAAAGCCTAGGCCTAGCTAACCAGAGCCACATTCAAAACCAATCAAACATATCTGCTGAAAAGTGTAGCCTAAACTAAGCAGCCAGTGTTCTGTAATAACAGTATAACAGATATATTTCCATCTGATGGCTTGCTGATAGGTCAACATCTCTCATAGGTCAACTGGCCAAGGAACATCTGATAACTACTGAGTCCAGTCTAAGCACAACATCTAAGATATTTCCACACTGACGTTGGTTGGATTTCATGTCACAATGCAACCTCATACTGAACATATACAGACCAGCCCTGCAAACTACCACATTCATATTACTCTAGCTCCTCCAACACAAATCTAAGATTAAATCACTAGCAGTAGAATGAAGCATCATCTCCTGACTCCTAAGACCAAATCACCAGCAGTAGAATGAAGCATTGTCTCCTGGATCCTGGACTTCGTGATGCGCTGCCCCCAGGTGGTAAGGGTAGGTAACAACACATCCGTCACGATGATCCTCAACACAGGGGCCTCTCAGAGGTGCGTGCTCAGTCCCCTCCTGTACTCCCTGTTAACTCATGACTGCACGGCCAGTCACGACTCCAACAACATCATTAAGTTTGCCGATGACAACAGTGGTAGGCCTGATCACCGACAACGACGAGACAGCCTATAGGGAGGAGGTCAGAGACCTGGCCATGTGGTGTCAGGACAACAACCTCTCCCTCAACATGATCAAGACAAAGGAGATGATTGTGGACTACAGGAAAAAGAGGACCGAGCATGCCCCCATTCTCAGTGACGTGGCTACAGTGGAGTAGGTTGAGAGCTTCAAGTTCCTTGGTGTCCACATCACCAACAAACTAACATAGTCCAAGCACACCAAGACAGTCGTGAAGAGGCCACGACAAAACCTATTCCCCCTCAGGAGACTGAAAAGATTTGGCATGGGTCTTCCGATCCTCAAAAGGTTCTACAGCTGTACCATCGAGAGCATCTTGACTGGTTGCATCACTGCCTGGTATGGCAACTGCTCGGCCTCCCACTACAAGGCACTACACAGGGTAGTGCGTACGGCCCAGTACATCACTGGGGCCAAGCTTCCTGCCATCCAGGACCTCTATACCAGGTGGTGTCAGAGGAAGGCCCTAAAAATTGTCAGACTCCAGCCACCCTAGTCATAGACTGTTCTCTTTGTTACCGCACGGGAAGCGGTACCGGAGTGCCAAGTCTAGGTCCAAGAGTCTTGTAAACAGCTTCTACCCTCAAGCCATAAGACTCCTGAATAGCTAATCAAACTACCCAGACTATTTGCATTACACCCCCCCCCCCCCCCTCCTCACCCTCTCTTTTACACCGCTGCTACTCTCTGTTATCATTTATGCATAGTAACTTTAATAACTCTATGTACATGTACACTACCGTTCAAAAGTTTGGGGTCACTTAGAAATGTCCTTGTTTTTGACAGAAAAGCACATTTTTGGTCCATTAAAATAACACCAAATTGATCAGAAATACAGTGTAGACATTGTTAATGTTGTAAATGACTATTGTAGCTGGAAACGGATGATTTTTTATGGAATATCTACATAGGCCCATTATCAGCAACCATCACTCCTGTGTTCCAATGGCACGTTGTGTTAGCTAATCCAAGTTTATAATTTTAAAAGGCCAATTGATCATTAGAAAACCCCTTTGCACTTACGTTATCACAGCTAAAAACTGTTGTTCTGATTAAAGAAGCAATAAAACTGGCCTTCTTTAGACTAGTTGAGTATCTGGAGAATCAGCATTTGTGGGTTCGATTACAGGCTCAAAATGGCCGGAAACAAAGAACTTTCTTCTGAAAGTTCTCAACATAAGTAAGCATTTCACTGTAAGGTCTACCTACACCTGTTGTATTCGGCGCATGTAACTAATACAATTTGATTCCTAAGGTCAAATCACCAGCAGTAGAATGTAACATTGTCTCCTGACTCCTAAGATCAAAACATTCTTCCCTAGCACAGCTGGAATGTCAGAGTTCAGGTAGCTTCCGCATCCCATGTCCTTGAGCAGAACATTCCAAACTCCTGCCATTCCTGAAGATAAACATGCCTCCGCACACCTGTTTCGAGTTGCCTTCTGGAATCCTGCCTACCTGCCTGGAGGCAGAGGGTGAGATGCCATGGAGCAGAGGTTGGTCTCTGCCTCACCCCAAACTGCTCTCTCTAGTTACAGTATAAGGCAAGTATAATCCCCTATACCCCTCAAACTCAACTCTGGACCTTGAAGCCAGTTCCACTGCATTTTTTTCCATTGTTCCCCTCTAATTAGGGACTGATTTAGACCTGGGACACCAGGTGTGTGCAATTAATGATCAGGAAGAAGAGAAAACCAGTAGGCTCCGGACTTCGTGGGGTCAGAGTTGAGTACCCCAGACCTATACAATCAACACACACATCAAGGGTGGGGCAGAAGGAAAGAGGCCATATACTGTATGATCCAACGAAGCCAATCACACTAACTTATAAACTGACATGAGACTTATCATCAACGTACCAACAGACAGGACAGGAGAAAGGGAGAGACTTATCATCAACGTACCAACAGACAGGACAGGAGAAAGGGAGAGACTTATCATCAACGTACCAACAGACAGGACAGGAGAAAGGGAGAGACTTATCATCAACGTACCAACAGACAGGACAGGAGAAAGGGAGAGACTTATCATCAACGTACCAACAGACAGGACAGGAGAAAGGGAGAGACTTATCATCAACGTACCAACAGACAGGACAGGAGAAAGGGAGGAAGATACGTTCAAAGCTATTATGTTTAAAACGCATGTTATTGTCCTTACCGTATAGGCGGCAATCCTGCAAATGCATAGGGTGAGATGCATGCACTCAGACATTGTCCACGGCTAAAGACGCGCTTTCCTCAACAACCAACGAGTCACTGACAGCAACAGACAGAGGACAGTCAGAGAGAAAGACCAAACAGAGACCGACAGAGCAGCAGGAGGAAAGGGAGAGGACTCTAGTCAGAGTTATGATCCAACGAAGCCAATCAGCAGCTCTCAGAAACTTCATCTGGGAAATAGAGGCTAGAGAGAGAGTATAGGAGAGACAGGACATCTGTTCACACTAATTTAGATCAAACGACAGTTACGACACTGGTGGTGCAGCAGAGAAGGCAAGGGCCAGTATGGCTGCTAGGCTGTCTGATCTATAAAGGGTTGGACTACCGGATCACAGACAATTGCTCCATTTCCCTGTCAGACATCCATGTCTAGTTTGAGGATCAAAAAGGTCCTCATAATACAGTCAACATGCGAAAACGTCAAACGTCCTTCCAAACCCTGATTCCATTGAGCTGCAGAAAGCTGGTAAAGTCTAAGGCCCTGAAGAAGAGTTTATTAGAAGCAGATCTGAAAGGTAGGCTAATTATGTTTGCTGTCTGTTCTCTCAAGCTCTGTCTCACACTATTATCCTCAAAACCTTTCCATACGAATGTGAACCAATGGGCTAGCCTTTCACTCGTCTTGGTAATGTTTTACAAACTGGTTTCCACATCTCGCACCAATACACTATCTTAGCTGCTAGCCAATCTGACAACAAAAGGGAGGCATATAGGCTGGCTATTTTCCATGATGCTTTGAGTGAATTTAGAAAAGGATGAGTCCAAGCTTAATTAGTATTATAAGGATATCTAACTCAGACTGACTTATGAAAAAGAGGGTACACCACACCATTTCAATGTGGATAATATTTGTTGGGCAACGTGATGATATGAGTAATAAAGTATGGTCACATTTCATTTGCACCTACCCTTTAGAATGACTTTGATAGCAACAGTGAATCTACTTTGTTTTTAAGTGGGGATCTCGCAACAATCATTCTCACGATAGCACATTTGAAAGTGACAATATGATAGCTAAAATGGGCTTGGTTAAACCCTGGATGCGAGACCAAAGGGTAGCTGTATATAGATACATCTCCAGTAGGTTCTGCCCAGCTTCTTTTTTTAATAGTGGATATAACGTTGAAGATCTGACATTGTTTTTAAAAGGTACAAATTCAACATAGACAATTCTTGTATAAAATCTGGTTACCATGATGACATGATCCTGTAGTAAAATGTTACCCTCAAAACAGTTTTACTACATTGATTAATTTTTTCAAATCCATTGTATTTTCAACATAGATCACACGTCACAATATGTTGAACGATTATATTGAGACGTCGTCGATTCAACCAGTTTGTGCCCAGTGGCAAGAGAGGACAGATCCAGGAGACTACAGATGCACTAGTCAAGGAAGTTACATATTTTCTTAATGAGTGAGAGGAAAGAAAGAGTGGAATCTTTGAGACTCTAGAACAGAACTGTTTACACCTGTGGTTCTTAATTCCATCCATAGAAAGAGCTGAAATTAAGACTAGATCCAAAATGACCTCACTTCTCAAACAGGATGTAATATATCCAAGAGTAGGCAGATTTCATAAACAGACAATGTAGCCTACTACTGTACACAGATATCTTCCCAAGAGCCTTTGGCAACAAATGAAAACACTGCCATTGAAATTATAAGGTGTGACTGATTCCCCACATGATTCCCCACATGATACCAGACCCATATTTAGATAGCTTATTTAGATTACATGTATGCATGCTATATGGCTGTGATCTCTATGTGTTTGGCCCATCTCTGATCATTTTCAAGATCTGTGTTACAAAACTAGGCCTGCGTGAAGTGAGGCCATGACGTCAACTGTGTGCGGATATTTTGTCCTATTGCCCTGCTCCGTCATTCAGTCACTGTGGACACTAGAATCTGTTCAGGAGTCAAACGTCACCATCTGACCAGCTGCGTTAAGCAGATGGGCTGCAACCTAAATGGCACACTATTCCCTATTTAGCGCACTACTTTTGACCAGGGCCCATAGTAGTGCACTATATAGGGAATAGGATTTTATTTGGGACGCAATCAAGGGCAGAGTTAGTTGTCTATCCTTGCCAGGACAAAATCTCCCATCTACTGAACGATACTACCGGTTTGTCACGTAACAAGAAAAATGAAGGGGATCGATAATATCATGATGATTTCTTCCACCGGAGAATAAAAAGCACACTGTGTTTTAAGAGCACAGTTGAAATCAACAGCCTCTTTCATGGAGGTGACCTGTTCCTTCTGCGAGGTGAGGTCAGATTATAACAATGCAGAACATTCTCAAAGGCCTTTTTTTGAATAGCACACACTGTGTCAGGCCAAACCCAGAACTGAATCCGTGTCCCTAATACAACATTTGAAAGGAATGGAGCGAGGATGTGCAAAGAAAGAAGTTGTAAAAAGTGAATAAAATAAACAGAAAAGCAGCACGCACCGTGTCGTCCATCTCTGATAGCGGAGGAAGCGCAGCTCTCTGAAAAAACACAACTGCCAGTTAAACAAAACATTGGTCTCTCGTCTCCGTGCCAACTGGTAGGGGCAGCGGGTCCACCGATTCCATCTAAGCTAAAAATCTCCTGTGGATCCGTTTTTACCCCATTAAAACAGCTGTGCTCCAATAAAGTGTTTCCTCTACACAGTCTATGGAAAATTGACTGGAGAGAGTGGCTAATCTTTAATTTAACTACAGTATTTACTGCCTCTGGTCAAGTAGTCTAGTGGGGTTCAGTTCCTCTCCATGAAGACTCAGAGTAATATCACTAGCCTGATCCCAGATCTGTTTGTGTCGTCTTGCCAACTCCTGTGGTCATTGTTTAGCGTGACACAAACAGATCTGGGAACAGCCTTGTGTAGGCCTAATACCACATCACCGCATTGTCTGTTACAGTAATAAGTTCCAATGGCCCTGCAAGTTACAGAAGGTCATTTCCATGGAAAAGGACCCATGAGCACCAACATGTGAAGTTCCTAGGAGCATATCAAATGTGGTATCAAATGAAAGCTCAGAGTCTGTATTTCCCATTAAAAAAAACGTGGAATAAGCAAAGGGTTTGATTTCTGGTGTAACAGATGGAAAAGGGGTCTTAAGAAAACATCTTAAAAAGGTATCAGAAATACATCAAAAACAGTAGTAAAGGCCCCTGCCAACTAATATCAACATTTACATTTTGTTTTGCAGAAATTATTAGCATTTGGTAAGTTTACGAAATATTCTGTACTAGTGTCTTGTCATTCTGTATCCAAAAACCCACATATCGAAGATATTTTCTCATTTCGCTCCATCAGGATTATGAAAGATCACAGTAGAAGAAGGAAAGGAAGACCGTCTAATCAGTTCGTTTTTACTGATAACAATTTATGAAATATTAAGTGATTAATACGTGCCGTGAAAAAAAATCTGTAACAAAAAATCTGCTGCTCCAGTTTCAACTCTTCTGTCTGCGGCTATGGAACCCTGACCTGTTCACCGGACGTGCTACCTGTCCCAGACCTGCTGTTTTCAACTCTCTAGAGACAGCAGGAGCGGTAGAGATACTCTAAATGATCGGCTATGAAAAGCCAACTGACATTTACTCCTGAGGTGCTGACTTGTTGCACCCTCAACAACTACTGTGATTATTATTATTTGACCATGCTGGTCATTTATGAACATTTGAACATCTTGGCCATGTTCTGTTATAATCTCCACCCGGCACAGACAGAAGAGGACTGGCCACCCCTCATAGCCTTGTTCCTCTCTAGGTTTCTTCCTAGGTTTTGGCCTTTCTAGGGAGTTTTTCCTAGCCACCGTGCTTCTACACCTGCATTGCTTGCTGTTTGGGGTTTTAGGCTGGGTTTCTGTACAGCACTTTGAGATATCAGCTGATGTACGAAGGGCTTTATAAATACATTTGATTTGATTTTGAACAACATGACTGCAATTGAATTGGCCACAATGAGAAATTATAATATCAATAAATCATAAAATAAAAACATTTAAAAAGGTGATTTTTATTTTACAATAATCTCAAAGTGTATAAAATATAGAAAAAGAGTTTAAAAAATAAAACATATATCTAACCATGTAATGAGAGCAACAATCAAAGTCTAGTGGGAAAGGTAGGCCAGCCGAGAGAGATGGGTCTTAAGGCCTTCTTTAAAAATCTCCAACCGTCTGAACAGCCCTAAGTTTATCTGGAAGGGAGTTCCAATGGCGTGGTGCGTAGGAGGAAGAGGCACTGTCGTCCCCCATTGTGCCGAGCCTTCTCCTGGGGGCATGGAGCAGTAGAACACAGTACAGTAGAGCAAAGTAAAGTAGAGTTCAATGCAATGGAGTATAGTTCAGTACAGTACAGTACAGAGTACAATGGAGTATAGTTCAGTTCAGTACAGTGGAGCACACATGACTAGATTGCAGTATGATATAATGGCCTATATTCTACTGAACTACACTCTACTTGTATCTACTGTACTCTACTGTGCTGAAATATACTCCATTGTACTGAACTCATACTTTACTCTACTCTACTGACATGTACTGAACTCTACTGTACTTTACTGTGTTTTACTGTGAAACATAGACGTCTATGATTGGTAAAGATTTGGTCCTGTCTGGACCAACCATATTTGGTCTTGTTTGGGGGCAGAGATAATTATAATTGCCAGTGTGTAGAATTATACCCAAACATTCAAATGGAGGATATTACAATTTTTTACCTTTTTGTACCTATTGAAAATACATCCCCATTAAGAGAATGCACTCATAATGATGCATTTCTGTATAGAGGCGGTAGAGGTCGATCCAACTCGGGGAAAAAAACTATGGAATTTCCATGGAAACGCGTGGAGGAAAGAGCCGTGGGGAATGATACCAAGTCTCCTCATTGCCCCCATCAAAATGTGCCTACATTTATGTTATTTATATGTGTATTTTACACTATGTTGAGGTAAAAATCTGAGTATGATGTTAGTATGGATGTCAACCCCAATACATGTTCATGTCATCGTTACCGATCAACTGCATTATTGTTAATAAAAACTACTTTGGCTACCACCACCAACTTCTGTATGCTAGCTATGCTACCAGTTTATTCAATCAGGAGTTAGCATTTAGCAGTCGCTTCTTCTAAAACTGAAAAGGGGACAACTTCTACATGTTATGCAGCGAAAACAGACTTAAGTAACCACATTGTGGGCCTGTTACAATACATAAAATGATGACGGATTGGATGAATATCCATGTTGTTAGATCAGGTTTGTTGAATGTGCGCCAATCTGGTCAATGGAAAGCATGCATTCAATTGGCTCCTTTACCACATCTATAGTGCAGAAGATCAAGAACCTATGATGTTATTCCGTTACCGTCATTCTGATACTGCGAATTGATCTACTTCACTTGCTGTAGTTCAATAACCAAAAGAGCCTAGATATTTAAGAGTTTTGGGAAAATGTGGTCACAAACTGAGGGAGTTTTTACTGTCATTCTGTTAGAAAACTTTGCATCTGCACTGCTCCTCAATTAAATGTGTTTTAGTAAAAATATTCAGTGGCAATTGTTAAAAGTAGACTTCTGCATATAGGTGTATGGTTTGTTAAACTTTGCAATCAATGGCTTGGCATGTATTGTGAGTCTCTGTTACCGTGGAATTTCCCTGAATCAAATGACAAAGGAGAACACCCAAGATACCTCTATTTTTGGAGTTGTTACCTAAACAATCCCTTTTTAAGTCAAAACACAGGCTTGTTTACAACAGTCCACGTATGCCTGGAGAGGGTCTGGTTACAAGGAGAAGACTTCATCACAAATAGTCCCAAGAGAAGGAGGCTCTCTGACTACAGGACTTTTTCCTTGACGACCAAGAGAGCTACTGGTGGGATTTGCAGAGACATGCAAGTCTAGGTCTAGTGGTGCAATGTAGCCTAGTGGTTAACAGCAGTGGTGGGGAAAGTCCTCAATTGTCATACTTGAGTAAAAGTAAAGGTAACTTAATAGAAAATTACTTAGGTAAAAGTGAAAGTCACTAAGTAAAATACTTATTGAGTAAAAGTTTACAAATATTCGGTTTTAAATATACTTAAGTATCAAAAGTAAATGGAATGGGGCCTCCTGAATGGCGCAGTGGTCTAAGGCACTGCATCGCACTGCTAACTACATTAATACAGATCCTGGTTCGATACCGGGCTGTGTCGCAGCCAGCCGCGACTGGGAAACCCATGAGGCGACGCACAATTGGACCAGCGTCGTACGGGTTAGGAAGGGTTTGGCCGGCCGGGATGTCCTTGTTCTATTGCGCTCTAGCGACTCCTGTGGTGGGGAGAGCGCATGGCGCAGACACAGTTGCCAGGTGTACGGTGTTTCTTCCGACATATTGGTGCTGGCGTCCGGATTAAGCGTGCATTGTGTTAAGAAGCAATGCGGCTTGGCGGGGTTGTGCTTCGGAGGACATGCGGCTCTCGACCTTCGCCTGTCTTGCAGCGATGGGACAATACTGTAACTACCAATTGGATATGTTGAAATTGGGAAGAAAACGGAGGTAAAAAAATATCAAAGTAAATGGAATTGCTAAAATGTACTTAAGTATCAAAAGTACAAACCATTTCAAACTCCTTTTTTGACAGATAGCCAGGGGCACACTCCAACACTCAGACATAATTTACAAACAAAGAATTTGTGTTATGTGAGTCCGTCAGATCAGAGGCAATAGGGATGACCAGGGATGTTCTCTTGACAAGTGTGTGAATTGGACTATTTTCCAGTCAAAATGTAACAAGTACTTTTTATTTAAGTCAGTTAAGAACAAATTCTTATTTACAATGACGGCCCAGGAACAGTGGGCAGAACGACAGATTTTTACCTTGTCAGCTCAGAGATTCGATCTAGCAACCTTTCAGTTACTGGCCCAACGCTCTAACCACTAGGCTACCTGCCGCCCAAAATGTAAGGAGTACTTTTGGGTGTCAGGGAAAATGTATGGAGAAAAAGTACATTATTTTCTTTAGGAATGTAGTGAAGTAAAAGTGAAAGTTGGCAAAAATAGAAATGTGAAGTACAGATACCCCAAAAAACTACTTAAGTAGCACTTTACACCACTGTTTAAGAGCATTGGGCCGGTAACCAAAAGGTCGCTGGTTTGAATCTTCGAACCGACTAGGTGAAAAATATGTATATATATATTTATGTTTTATCACATACACCCGATAGGTGCAGTGAAATGTGTTGTTTTACAGGGTCAGCCATAGTAGTACAGTGCTCCTGGAGCAAATTAGGGTTAAGTGCCTTGCTCAAGGGCACATCAACAGATGTTTCCCCTTGTCTGCTAGGGTATTCGAACCAGCGACCTTTCGGTTACTGGCTCCATGCTTCTTTAAGTCGCTCTGGTTAAGTGTGTCTGCTAAATGACTAAAATGTCAAATGTAAATGTAGGCCTGTACAATACTGCAGGTTCATCATCTTTCTCCCTTGGTTTGCAGCCTACATGTTGAGCTATTTTAAGCAGCCTTCCTTCCTTTCTTGAGGAAATGCTCCATCCTACAACATTTTCTTATCGGTTCTTCCCATTGGAGAAAACACTTTACAGTTCAAGGGACAACATATTAATGAATGGCATGATTCTGCAGACAGTCACAACGACAGGTCAAAAGCCCTACGTGTATAGATGGGCTAAAGGCTAGCCCCCAAACACAGCAAAACAAGCCTGGTATAGAGTACACCCCCCACCCGTTACAGATAGCCACTATCTTGTCATGTCCAACATACCCCATGCTGACCCCTGAAACGTCATCAGACCTCTAAATGACACAATCGTTTGCTATTTTTTAGGGACTATCTCCTACAGATGTGATAGATTTGGAAGGCAGATGTTGACATGTAAACACAAACCCATGAGAAAAACACAACAGTGCACACACACACACACACACAAAGAAAGAGATATGATTAAGCCCCCAAAATGTGTCAAAATATTAGAATGAGGAGAGTCAAGCTTTAAACACAAACCCACTGGTGACTGCTCCCCAGATAATAATCTCAGTCTGACAGCATTACCCAACAGTATGACTACACTACTGTGGCTCAAAACTGAATCACAAAACCAAATAGAAGGGAGGTCCAATATTGTTTGGCCCAGCTGCAATGGTTGAAATTGCAGACCAGATAGATTGACCCTTGTACTGGGTTCTCCAAAGCTAGACTGAGCCTCCAAATCCCTGTGCTCAAATATTTATTTATTTTTGTTTGTTTTTTGAAGGGGGAGGGGGAATTGGCCTATGCCAAATCGAAAATAAATATCATATGACAACATGACAATCAAAGAAAAATACCATACCAGAAAATCCATGAAATACTTTAGTAGCTTGACGTGCTCTCCCAAAACAGAAATTGGTTGATGGTTGGCGTATTCCAGGTAAACCACTATTTTCTCCTAAACTAGCTAGGCTAAATGTACACTCGGAATTCTATGCACGGCCTTCTTTTCAAATGGTTTTGTTTTGGTCCCTAGCAAGAATCCGAGTTTGGACTGTAGGATACACACAATGTTGCAGGAAATATGGAAAGCGTTTTCATGCGAAGCGTAACGAAAGATAAACGAGCGAAACTGCGATAATCGCCTAGTCTTCATTTGGTTAGATCCGGTCATAGGATTCCTATATGATTATATTACAAACGTTTTAAATTCTATACATCAAAGTAACAATTATTTGATGCTATACTATCGAGTAACTTCTGACTGGTTCAAATCAAAACCTCAACCACCGTGTCGAAACTTGGTAATATCCCGGAAGCGTACACATGTTAGTCTTCTTGGATTTTATGATATCCCCCCGCTTGTCACTGGACGTCACGTGACTTTGTACAGTAGACGCTTCGTGTACTTTACTGATGTTACCTTTCTGCAGGGCTATCCCATCCACTACACTATTTAAATCTAGCAAGGTTATTCTTAGAAAAATATGACAATTAAACGTAGCCTCAAAGTGAGAAAATGTAATCCCTTCTCTAATAATGTGCGTGTAGGGACCTCTAGTGTTTAATACGTGACAATACACCAGAGCACTGTGAGCAAACAAACTATTTTATGATTAGGGATACATGTAGCCCAATTTTTTTTTTTTATATACAATTTAACAATGAATACGAGGATGACCTTTTTCAAACATCAAATATGGGCCGACATGGCACAGAGTAAATACCTTTTTCAAACATCAAATATGGGCTAACAGCACAGTTAACAGATTTTTAAAAACAATGTTAAACTTCAAGATCTTTTATGTTGCATGATCACAGTCATGGTATAATTTGAGGTTTTAAATATTATTGGTCTACTTGACTGATATAACAAATATGGGAACATTGATTATTTAAACAAAACAAAAACATATCCTGGCTATAGAGGCTCCACCAGATGCATTGCAAATGCTTTAATCCTTTGAAAATTGTTAAACAGACAGACTCCAGTGGCTTGAAGCTCTGCATGCAGCATGAAAAAAATATTACTATAACATCGTTATAACTGTTCGTAAAAATATGACATCATTGTAACAATATGGAAACTTGACCAAACATATTGCTCGCTGCTGTGTTGCCTGCTGAATGCATATCTCAGTGGTTAAATGTAGCCTACAACTAGCTCCACCCTCGATAATTCAGGATTCTTTCGTCTGCGGACTAGTCCTGTTACGAGCCTTTAGCATCTGGAATAGAACTTTCTCCGTTGTACCTTTTCATGAAGAAAAAGAAGACATTGTTCTTTGACTTTCACGCATGCGATTAGACTACAGAGAATACAAGCGCATGTTTTACAACTTGAAATGTATTTTCGGACGATATTCTACAGCCCAATTGCAAAGGACTAAAACTAAAAAAGAGTTTGGTGCTGAATACAAAGTGATACGGTGGTCCGATGGCTCGCTCGCATGACTAATTAATAGTCTATCAGGACTCGGTCGCGCGCTCCCCTGTTGTTTGTGTTATGAACTATGGCGTTTAAGGCAAGAGCCTTGTACGACTTTAGTTCGGAAAATCTAGGAGAGATATCGATTACTGAGAACGAAGTTGTTACTTTATACAGCGAACAAGACATAGAGGGATGGCTAGAGGGAACAAACAGCAGAGGGGATACTGGTCTTTTTCCAGCCTCATACGTGGAGATTCTCAGAAATGAATCATCTGACATCTCGTCCAACAATAATGGCATGTCGGCGGATCAAGGTCAACCCGACTCCCCATCAAGTGGATATGATTCATCATACTATTCCCAGTCCCACTCTCGTGCTGAGAACATTAAAGATCCGACCCACTCCGCTTATCCTTTGCAAACTCCCCAGCGCCATGGTTACCAGACCAGTCAAGGTAGTGATGATGACTGGGATGATGACTGGGATGACAGCTCTACTGTGGCGGCTGAGCCTGGAACTAAACATGACAATGATAGAACTGGTTCCACAGCATACACAGTGACTACTTCGTTGCCTGGGAGACGTGACAGTGCCCAAGCCAAAAGTTCAGCAACAATAGGTAAAAACCTCAACAGGTTCTCAACCTTTGTGAAATCTGGCGGAGAGGCTTTTGTATTGGGCGAGGCGGCTGCCTTTGTCAAAGATGGGGACAAGATCTGTGTTGTCATGGGGCAGTATGGTCCAGAGTGGGAGGAAGACCCATACCCGTTTGCCTGCTCCATCGATGACCCCACCAAACAGACAAAATTCAAAGGCATGAAGAGTTACATGTCATACAGACTGACTCCGTCCCACACCCAGAGCCAGGTGAATAGAAGATACAAGCACTTTGACTGGCTCTACGCTCGACTTGTGGAACGCTTCCCTGTCATCTCAGTCCCCCATCTGCCTGAGAAACAGGCCACTGGGCGCTTTGAGCAGGACTTTGTCTCCAAACGCAGAAAAGGTTTGATATGGTGGATGAACCACATGACGAGCCACCCTGTCCTGGCTAGATGTGACGTCTTCCAACACTTCCTCACCTGCCCCAGCACAGACGAGAAGACGTGGAAGATGGGCAAGAGAAAGGCAGAGAAGGATGAGTTGACTGGCGCTAACTTCTTCCTAACCATCTCCACCCCGGCTGTTCCACTGGACCTACAGGAGGTAGAGAACAAGGTCGATGGGTTTAAAGCCTTTACCAAGAAGATGGATGACAACTGCCTAGTGGTGAATGCCACCATCAACGAGTTCGCCCGGAAGCAGATCACCGGATTTAAGAAAGAGTATCAGAAAGTGGGTCAGTCTTTCAAACTGCTGGGCCAAGCCTTTGAGATGGACCAGCAGTCCTATTCTGTAGGACTGAACCGTGCCATAGCATTTACAGGAGAGGCCTACGAGGCTATAGGAGACTACTTTGCTGAGCAGCCCAGACAGGATTTGGACCCCATATCGGATCTGCTGGACCTGTACAAGGGACACCTGGCCAACTATCCTGATATCATCCATGTTCAGAAGGGTACAGTATGATTATGTCACAGCTGTCTCTGCTCTAGAAATAGAGTCCATAGAATGGTCAAAGACCCTCTAAACGTTGCAATTTGGCTGCACTCTCATAGGCATTCTATTTCTAGGGGTCATGTTATGTTGATGATGAACAAAAACACATTTTGCCTTGGCTTTCCTGGATTTCCCTCGCAGCAAAATGTTTTGTGTTTTGAACATTACTTCAGATCACGTAACATGACACACACATGTTTTGTATTATGTACAACTTTTGTGCATCCTGGCAAAAGTTTGCTTTCACAGTTTTCTCTGTTGAGTAATGTTGAAGAATATGGCCTTGAGGCATGACATTTCATTCTCTGTCCTGAACGAGAGTTGAGAGTTTTGTCTCACACCAAATGAAGAGAGTGAGATCAGAGGTTTGGACTCTGCTGAAGGAGCCTATAATCACAGCTCAGGGCTCTTAGAGCTAGGTATAGACTTCAAGGAAACATGGTTACCAACAGAACTCTTTAGTTCTCATTTTACTAATGGATGCAACGTTCTCTTATTTGTCACTTTGTAATAGATTTATTAAATAGTAGGCACATCAATATGAGGTGCCGTTTTGTAACATGCTGTGTAGTCCAAGTTCAGTTGTGACATTGAAGGTTCTGTTAGCCTACATCGGCATAGACTTAGAAGGAGGAGATTCCGGGGCCTCTTGTCCGGCGTTTCCCTCGGAATATTGGAATGCGGAATAGCCTCAGGATTAAGTGATTTTCCTCTCCAAGGGTGGGGATCTGGGGAGCTGCTGCACAATATTGCCTGGACACATTTCTTCGACTGGCACTGGTGCAGAAGTTCAGCTTATTGGTGCTCTGGCTCTGTGATTGCATGCAAGCGCCGAAAATAACAATGTCCAAGTTAATTTAATATCGTTAGTATATTTATTCTTCCAAGTGTGTGTGTGTGTGTGTGTGTGTGTGTGTGTGTGTGTGTGTGTGTGTGTGTGTGTGTGTGTGTGTGTGTGTGTGTGTGTGTGTGTGTGTGTGTGTGTGTGTGTCTGCAGGTGTGGGTGTGTGTGTGTGTGCGCGTGAATGTGTGTGCGCGTGAATGTGTGTGTGTGTGTGTGTGTGTGTGTGTGTGTGTGTGTGTGTGTGCGCGCCTGTGTGTGCGCGCGTGTGTGTGTGTGTGTGTGTGTGTGTGTGTGTGTGTGTGTGTGTGTGTGTGTGTGTGTGTGTGTGTGTGTGTGTGTGCGCGCCTGTGTATGTGTGTGTGTGCGCGCGTGTTGATTTAAATTCCCTAGATAAGGCCTGGAGTCAAATGGCTGTAGATAAGGGTATTCACTAAAGCAGCGGAAAAGTCTTTAGGTAAATCTTCCACTTGCACATTCAGAGCTCAAGTACACTATAAATACAAAGTATGTGAACACCCCTTCAAATTAGTGGATTCAGCTATTTCAGCCACACCCATTGCTGACAGGTGTATAAAATTGAGCACACGGCCATGCAATCTCCAGAGACAAACATTGGCAGTAGAATGACCGGGTTAGGTCGTCATTGTAAGTAAGAATTTTGTTCTTAACTGACTTACCTAGTTAAATAAAGGTTACTTTCCAACAAGTCAGTTCATTACATTTCTGCCCTGCTAGAGCTGCCCCGGTCAACTGTAAGTGCTGTTATTGTGAAGTGGCAACATCTAGGAGCAATAACGGCTCAGCCGTAAAGTGGTAGGCCACACAAGCTCACAGAACGGGACCGCCGAGTGCTGAAGTGAGTAAAAATTGTCTGTCTTCGGTTGCAAAACTCACTACTGAGTTCCAAACTGCCTCTGGAAGCAACGTCAGCACAATAGCTGTTCATCGGGAGCTTCATGAAATGTGTTTCCATGGCCGAGCAGCCGTACACAAGCCTAAGATCACCATGCGCAATGCCAAGCGTTGGGTGGAATGGTGTAAAGCTAGCCGCCATTGAACTCTGGAGCAGTGGAAACACATTCTCTGGAGTGATGAATCACGCTTCACTATCTGGCAGTCCGACAGACGAATCTGGGTTTGGCGGATGCCAGGAGAACGCTACCTGCCCGAATGCATAGTGCCAACTGTGAAGTTAGGTGGAGAAGGAATAATGGTCTGGGGCTGTTTTTCATGGTTCGGGCTAGGCTCCTTAGTTCCAGTGAAGGGAACTCTTAACGCTACAGCATACAATGACATTCTAGACGATTCTGTGCTTCCACCTTAATGGTAAATATTTGGGAAAGGCCCTTTGCTGTTTCAGCATGAAAATGCCCTGTACACAAAGCAAGGTCCAGAACAGAAATGGTTTCGTCGAGATCGGTGTGGAAGAACTTGACTGGCATGCACAGAGCCCTGACCTCAACCCGATCGAAAACCTTTGGGATGAATTGGAACATGGACTGCGAGCCAGGCGTAATTGCCCAACATCAGTGCCTGAACTTACTAATGCTCTTGTGGCTGAATGGAAGCAAATCCCCGCAACAATGTTCAAAAATCTAGTGGAAAGTCTTCCCAGAAGAGTGGAGGCTGTTATAGCAGCAAAGGGGGGACCAACTCTATATTAATGCCCATGACTTTGAAATGAGATGTTCCACGAGCAGTTGTCCATATACTTTTGGTCATGTAGTGTATGTGTCCTTCACGGCAACAATTTAATTGTTCATATCTCATTACAACTATTGCTGTTCTTAGCTATTCACTTATAAATAGGTTGTTCAGTGTTTGTGGCCTTCGATAACCATTTAGCCACAGTACTCCACAGTGTAATCAGCTGTAAACCAGACAGACTGCTTTGAATTAGACGATTATAACTATGTGTGAGTGGCACCATGGAGCATTGGCTTTAGTCTACTACTATATGGACAGAGAGCTGAGGGAATGAAACCAATTGTCAACTCTTCTTTCTGAGTCATGTTAAAACTTTTCACAGGGACAGATTCATGATTCAACCAGAGTTTGCTTGACTAAATATAGTATTTATTTAGCTTTGATACCCTTCTCTCGAACCCTTTCCCCACTCATCTTTTCCCTGTTCCATCTCCTTCTTTCTCTCCTCCACCTATCTCCCCAGGTGCCCTTACCAAAGTGAAGGAGTGCCAGAAACAGGAGGGGGAGGGATCAACCATCAACGAGCGTTGTAACATCATTTCCTGCGCCACACTGGCTGAGATCCAGCACTTTCACCGTACGCGCGTACGTGACTTCAAGAGCCAAATGCAACATCACCTCCAGCAGCAGATCAGCTTCTTCCAGAAGATCACTGGGAAGCTAGAAGAGGCACTGCAGAAGTACGACGAGGATATCATATAAGGGCCTGGAGAGATGAGCATGGATACAGAGGGATGAAGAGAGGAGGAGGGGGACTAAGGGAGAGAGAGGAGGGTGGATACAGAGGGATGAAGAGAGGAGGAGGGGGGACTAAGGGAGAGAGAGGAGGGTGGAGACAGAGGAATAAGAGAGGAGGGGGGACTAAGGGAGAGAGAGGAGGGTGGATAAAGAGGGATAAGAGAGGAGGGGGCTAAGAGAGAGAGGTGGGTGGATACAGAGGGATAAAGAGAGGAGGGGGCTAAGAAAGAGAGGAGGGTGGATACAGAGAGATAAAGAGAGGAGGGGGCTAAGAAAGAGTGGAGGGTGGATACAGAGGGATAAAGAGAGGAGGGGGGACTAAGAGAGAGGGGAGGGTGGATACAGAGGGGTGAAGAGAGGAGGGGGGACTAAGAGAGAGAGAGGAGGGTGGATACAGAGAGATGAAGAGAGGAGGAGTTGAGGGAGAAAGAGATTATGTGAACATGGGGTAGAACCATAGGGAGTGTGCTGGTCTTGGCACTGTGCAGTTCTGCAGTATTCCCTATTTCATAATCTGATGAAGACTGGAGCACTGGTTTGGCAAAAAGATCGAGGGACACATTTTGACCTCCCCATCTCAGAGAAGAATTCCCCATTTCAACGGAATATGTTTTATGGTGCGAACTAAAGTAACTAGTAATGTAATTGGTTATGTGTTGTTTTTCCTTGACAAGATTATTCATCCATTCTACAGTTGGAAGTGAGCGGATCTATGCCGGTACTGCACTGACGGATATAAAATAGGAGTGAGAATTTTTCCTTCATTGACAGAGAGGGTTGTTGTCTGCAAAACTTGATAACGTAGTCTAGCGTGACAGGATATGTTAAATCATCACTTATACAATTAGTGTCACTTCAAAAATATGTAGAATGATTTCAGTAAGGAAAAGTTTAGAATCGCAATTATATCTGTGAAAACATGTTTAACCTGTTGCATTGAATCCCCCTCATTTGCCTTTTCCTCTGAACAAATATAACGTGATTTCAGTCTCATGCAAATATGAATGACATGTCCCTTTGTGTGTGTGTGTGTGTGTGTGTGTGTGCATGTGTATCAATGTCTACGTGTGTGTTATCATAGAGAGGGCAACCAAGGGGGGATTGGTATCCTGTTGTAGTTTCTGGACCTCGTTTTGTGAAACCTCCTGGAGAGATCTGTGCCAGGAACACGCTTTAAGATTCTAGAACCCTGGGGGAGAACAGAACACATGATTTTCCATTCCTTCTTATTGTTCTGAATGGGGGGGGGGGGGGGGGAGATCGGCCAAAATAATACTGAAAATTATGTCTCTGTGGGAATCCCTGATGTCGAAGGACATTGTTGAAAATAAATCTCTCTTCCTACAGTTGTACTGTATGTGTCACGTTCCTGACCTATTTCTGTTAGTTTGTTATATGTGTTAGTTGGTCAGGACGTGAGTTTGGGTGGGCATTCTATGTTTTCTGTTTCTATGTTGGTTTATGGGTTGCCTGGTATGGCTCTTAATTAGAGGCAGGTGTTTGGCGTTCCTCTAATTAAGAGTCATATTTAGGTAGGTGTTTTCACAGTGTTCGTTGTGGGTGATTGTCTCCTGTGTTTGTGTATGTCATTATGCCACACGGGACTGGTTTCGGTTTATTTGTTCAGTGTTTTTTTATGTGTAGGCTTTTTTTTCCCTGTTCGTGCGTTCTCGTGTGTTATGTGAGTCCGTCGTTCAGATCTGTCTACACTGTTTATTTGTTTTGTTAGTTTATTAGTCAAGTTCGTGTTTTCGTGTTTTTTCTTTAATAAATCATGTCTACAAACTCCGCTGCGCCTTGGTTCAATCCATGCTCCTCCTCTTCTGATGAAGAGGAGGAGGAAAGCCGTTACAGAATCACCCACCAATCCAGAACCAAGCGGCGTGAGTTCGAGCAGGAGACTACACAGGTATCATGGACTTGGGAGGAAATATTGGACGGGAAGGGTCCATGGGCACAGCCGGGAGAATATCGCCGTGCTCGTGAGGAGATGGAGGCAGCGAGAGCCCAAGAGCGTTGGTATGAGGAGGCAGCTAGGAGACGTGGCTGGAAGTCCGAGAGGAGACCCCAAAAATTTCTTGGGGTGGGGCTAAGAGGTAGTGGGCCAAGGGCAGGTAGGAGACCTGCGCCCACTTCCCAGGCTTACCGTGGAGAGCGGGAATACGGGCAGGCGCCGTGTTACGCAGTAGAGCGCACGCTGTCTCCTGTACGAGTGCATAGCCCAGTGCGGGTTATTCCACCTCCCCGCACTGGTAGGGCTAGATTGGGCATTGAGCCAGGTGTCATGAGGCCGGCTCAACGCATCTGGTCTCCAGTGCGTCTCCTCGGGCCGGCTTACATGGCACCAGCCTTACGCATGGTGTCCCCGGTTCGCCTACATAGCCCGGTGCGGGTTATTCCACCTCCCCGCACTGGTCGGGCGACAGGGAGCATTCAACCAGGTAAGGTTGGGCAGGCTCGGTGCTCAAGGGAGCCAGTACGCCTTCACGGTCCGGTATTTCCGGCACTACCTCCCCGCCCCAGCCCAGTACCACCAGTGCCTACACCACGCACCAGGCTTCCAGTGCGTTTCCAGAGCCCTGTGCCTCCTCCACGCACTCTCCCTATGGTGCGTGTCTCCAGCCTAGTGCCTCCAGTTCCGGCACCGCGCACTAAGCCACATGTGTGTCTCCTAAGTCCTGTGCACACTGTTTCTCCCCGTACTCATCCTGATGTGCGTGCACTCAGCCCGGTGCCACCAGTGCCGGTACCACGCACCAGGAATATAGCACGCTTTGAGAGTTCAGTGTGTCCTGTCCCTGCTCCCCGCACTAGGCTTGAAGTGCGTGTCCTCAGTCAGGTGCCTCCAGTTACGGCACCACGCACCAAGCCTACAGTGCGTCCCAGCCGGCCAGAGTCTGCCGTCTGCCCAACGGCGCATGAACTGCCTGTCTGCCATGAGCCTGCAAAGCTGCCCGTCTGCCATGAGCCTACAGAGCCTTCCGCCAGACAGGAGCAGCCAGAGCCTTCCGCCAGACAGGTGCAGTCTGAGCCATCCGTCTCCGCAGCGCCATCTGAGCCATCCGTCTCCCCAGCGCCGTCTGAGCCATCCGTCTCCCCAGCGCCGTCTGAGCCATCCGTCTCCCCAGTGCCGTCTGAGCCATCCGTCTCCCCAGCGCCGTCTGAGCCATCCGTCTGTCCTGAGCCATTAGAGCCGCCCGTCTGTCCCGAGCCGTCAGAGCCGATAGTCAGTCAGGAGCCGCTAGAGCCAGTCATCAGTCATGATCTGCCAGAGCCGCCAACCAGACAGGATCTGCCAGAGCCGCCAACCAGACAGGATCTGCCAGAGCCGCCAACCAGACAGGATCTGCCAGAGCCGCCAACCAGACAGGATCTGCCAGAGCCGCCAACCAGACAGGATCTGCCAGAGCCGCCAACCAGACAGGATCTGCCAGAGCCGCCAACCAGACAGGATCTGCCAGAGCCGCCAACCAGACAGGATCAGCCAGAGCCGTCAATGAGCCATGAGCGTCCAGAGCCGTCAGCGAGCCATGAGCGTCGAGAGCCGTCAGCGAGCCATGAGCGTCGAGAGCCGTCAGTGAGCCATGAGCGTCGAGAGCCGTCAGCCAGCCATGTGCGTCGAGAGCCGTCAGCCAGCCATGTGCGTCGAGAGCCGTCAGCCAGCCATGTGCGTCGAGAGCCGTCAGCCAGCCATGAGCGTCCAGAGCCGTCAGCCAGTCATGAGCTGTCCCTTAGCCCGGAGCGGCTATTTACCCAGAACTGCCCCTCAGTCCAGAGCTGTCTCTCTGTCCGGAGCTGCCTTTCAGTCCGGAGTTGCCCCTCTATCCTGATTTACCTCTCTATCCTGAGCTACCTCTCTATCCTGATCTATCCCTCTGTCTTGAGCTATCCCTCTGTCTTGATCTATCCCTCTGTCCCGGTGCTGCCCCTGTTGTTGATGTTACAAAAAGGATTTTGTGGGGGTAAGAGGAGGGTGGACATTCATAGGGGGAGATGGAAGCTGGGATTGACTATGGTGGGGTGGGGACCTCGCCCGGAGCCTGAGCCACCACCGTGGTCAGATGCCCACCCAGACCCTCCCCTAGACTTTGTGCTGGTGCGCCCGGAGTTCGCACCTTATGGGGGGGGGTTATGTCACGTTCCTGACCTATTTCTGTTAGTTTGTTATATGTGTTAGTTGGTCAGGACGTGAGTTTGGGTGGGCATTCTATGTTTTCTGTTTCTATGTTGGTTTATGGGTTGCCTGGTATGGCTCTTAATTAGAGGCAGGTGTTTGGCTTTCCTCTAATTAAGAGTCATATTTAGGTAGGTGTTTTCACAGTGTTCGTTGTGGGTGATTGTCTCCTGTGTTTGTGTATGTCGTTACGCCACACGGGACTGGTTTCGGTTTATTTGTTCAGTGTTTTTTTATGTGTAGGCTTTTTTTTTCCCTGTTCGTGCGTTCTTGTGTGTTATGTGAGTCCGTCGTTCAGATCTGTCTACACCGTTTATTTGTTTTGTTAGTTTATTAGTCAAGTTCGTGTTTTCGTGTTTTTTCTTTAATAAATCATGTCTACAAACTCCGCTGCGCCTTGGTTCAATCCATGCTCCTCCTCTTCTGATGAAGAGGAGGAGGAAAGCCGTTACAGTATGTGTAATGTCAGGATTCAAGGATCGTTGTTGGTGTTATATGAGGATCGAAGGACCATTGTTGGTGTTATATGAGGGTTGAAGGACAATTGTTGGTGTAATATGAGGATAGAAGGACCGGTGTTGGTGTTATATGAGGATAGAAGGACCATTGTTGGTGTTATATGAGGATAGAAGGACCGGTGTTGGTGTTATATGAGGATAGAAGGACCGGTGTTGGTGTTATATGAGGATAGAAGGACCGTTGTTGGTGTTATATGAGGATAGAAGAACCGGTGTTGGTGTTATATGAGGGTTGAAGGACCATTGTTGGTGTTATATGAGGATAGAAGGACCGGTGTTGGTGTTATATGAGGATAGAAGGACCATTGTTGGTGTTATATGAGGATAGAAGAACCGGTGTTGGTGTTATATGAGGGTTGAAGGACCATTGTTGGTGTTATATGAGGGTTGAAGGACCATTGTTGGTGTTATATGAGGTTTGAAGGACCATTGTTGGTGTTATATGAGGGTTGAAGGACCATTGTTGGTGTTATATGAGGGTTGAAGGACCGGTGTTGGTGTTATACGAGGATAGAAGGACCATTGTTGGTGTTATATGAGGATAGAAGGACCGTTGTTGGTGTTATATGAGGATAGAAGGACCGTTGTTGGTGTTATATGAGGGTTGAAGGACCATTGTTGGTGTTATATGAGGGTTGAAGGACCATTGTTGGTGTTATATGAGGATAGAAGAACCGGTGTTGGTGTTATATGAGGGTTGAAGGACCATTGTTGGTGTTATATGAGGGTTGAAGGACCATTGTTGGTGTTATATGAGGTTTGAAGGACCATTGTTGGTGTTATATGAGGGTTGAAGTACCATTGTTGGTGTTATATGAGGGTTGAAGGACCGGTGTTGGTGTTATATGAGGATAGAAGGACCATTGTTGGTGTTATATGAGGATAGAAGGACCGGTGTTGGTGTTATATGAGGACAGAAGGACCGTTGTTGGTGTTATATGAGGGTTGAAGGACCATTGTTGGTGTTATATGAGGGTTGAAGGACCATTGTTGGTGTTATATGAGGATAGAAGGACCGGTGTTGGTGTTATATGAGGATAGAAGGACCGGTGTTGGTGTTATATGAGGATAGAAGGACCGTTGTTGGTGTTATATGAGGATAGAAGGACCGGTGTTGGTGTTATATGAGGGTTGAAGGACCATTGTTGCTGTTATATGAGGGTTGAAGGACCATTGTTGGTGTTATATGAGGGTTGAAGGACCATTGTTGGTGTTATATGAGGGTTGAAGGACCATTGTTGGTGTTATATGAGGTTTGAAGGACCATTGTTGGTGTTAAATGAGGTTTGAAGGACCATTGTTGGTGTTATATGAGGTTTGAAGGACCATTGTTGGTGTTATATGAGGTTTGAAGGACCATTGTTGGTGTTATATGAGGATTGAAGGACCATTGTTGGTGTTATATGAGGTTTGAAGGACCATTGTTGGTGTTATATCAGGTTTGAAGGACCATTGTTGGTGTTATATGAGGTTTGAAGGACCATTGTTGGTGTTATATGAGGTTTGAAGGACCATTGTTGGTGTTATATGAGGGTTGAAGGACCATTGTTGGTGTTATATGAGGTTTGAAGGACCATTGTTGGTGTTGTATGAGGGTTGAAGGACCATTGTTGGTGTTATATGAGGGTTGAAGGACCATTGTTGGTGTTATATGAGGATAGAAGGACCGGTGTTGGTGTTATATGAGGGTTGAAGGACCGTTGTTGGTGTTATATGAGGGTTGAAGGACCATTGTTGGTGTTATATGAGGTTTGAAGGACCATTGTTGGTGTTATATGAGGGGTGAAGGACCATTGTTGGTGTTATATGAGGATTGAAGGACCATTGTTGGTGTTATATGAGGGGTGAAGGACCATTGTTGGTGTCCTTCCAAAACGCAGTTGTAATTTAGTTATGTAAGTTATTTGACCAGGTTGACTGGGGTACTGCTAGATGACTTAGTATGCATCACCCTGAACAGACTAATATATGTAGAAGGGACTTTTATTCATCACATGACACAAGGAACAGTGTATAGTCCTATATACACTGAGTATACCAAAGGTTAGGCACATCTCCCTAATATTGAGTTGGCTCACCCATGTCTTAATAATCACAGGAGGTGCACATAATAATTTTGAAGTTAAAGGATAACAGTGATCCAAAGCCTATTCAAGTTTGTCCACACGGAAGTTCACATTCACAAACATTACCTTGGTTAAGTTAGTGAGGATAAGCAGCAGCCAAACAGCCTTTAGTCAGACACTCTTAGCCAGAGCAAAGTTCAAAGCACAGAACGACTTAGTTGATTCCTTTATTACTTATTCCATAGAATTAGGAATTAGAATACTAGAATGGAAATTAACCTTCTTATGATGGTCCAAAGGTCAGCCATGTTTGTCAGGGAGTTGGTCACCCATAGGTTTGCCAATGCTGTGATAAGATATTGCGTGAAACAATGAATGTGAATAATTTACCTGTGCTGTATGTGTGCCAGACAGTTTTAGAGGAATGTTTTTTTTTTTTATTCAAGGCAACAGAAATCGCGCCGCCATTTCCTGGTTGCAAAAATTCTAAAAGTTTGCCTAATTTCAGATTATGTGTCAAAACAAGCACGTATATAGTAGAGAATCATTGTACCATCTAAACTCCTGTGAAATATAAACATATTATATTTTCAGCTGTTTGAAGCTGGTGTACAAACCTGTAAGGAAAAGACGCATAAAGGAAATTTAAGAACGGGAAGCATAGAAATAGCACACATAGAACATATCTACTTAGACTTGCTTTCAATGAGAATGACTGAACTATAACTACAATTTCTAAGTGAATTTGGTCAGATCACCCAAATAGTTAGATATTACAGCTTTAATTAACTGCCAATATGCCAACATTCCATTCAAACAATGCAGTCAATCCACAACCAGACACTGGCTGATATCATTAGATGATAGGACTTAAACAAGTTGTAAATGCAACAAGTACTGATATTGTATCATATAATAACACTCACAGCTTTCCTGGAAAACAACATCTGAGACATTTATGGCCTGTTTACATACGTAAGGCTATTTATCCTGAAAATTGGTATAAAACCCAAATAAACTGTTTTTATAATTTTATGACAATATTTTAGGTTGACTATAATTCCATTATAGAATTTCTGATACTGTGCATTACATGCCTTACTTCTATTTTCCTGGTTAAGTAAAAACAGGAAATGCATCACCTATGCCTCTACTGCCATTCATTCTAATTCGACTGGTTTTGGATTTCTCCCTGACCAAGATGGCTGCCATTTTCCCCCATTATGGAACTGTTATGGTTTATATCATAGCCCCTCTAGTAATTTAATATGATCTCTATTACTCATTTCTACACAGACTGGCTACTCCTCTCTCTCAGAAGGACTGTGCATGTTTGAGATTGACTACATAGCAGTGGGCTGTGCAATGCACCAGAACTTCACAAATCCTGGAAGGGTGTTTCTGAATGTGTATTTCAGAATGCCATAGCAGTCTTCCAAACTGCAAAGGAGGGTCAAAGACACTGTCTCTCAACATACAGAAGGAGGGATTTCTGCTACCATCTCACCCCTGTCTAATTATTAATGAGATCTGAAATTGGTGTTTATGTGATGTCCACAGACCCCTAAATCTAGACCGTTTTGCAGTGACACCTTTTTTAAGTTACTGTTCCTGTTCACAAAGAACCACATGTCCATTCATCTCTACAACAAAGGAGGCCATTTTATTTCCACTGGCTGGGACTCTGGTGCAGTCTCTCTCTGTGGAAACAGGAAACTTGTTGGAACTTGATTTGAGTCATATTTCTAACTGTCAATAATGGTGACTGATATCTTTTCTTTAAGTAATCGGAAGCATATTGCAATGTTTGTGGAATGTTAGTGATGAATCTGAAGATGTCTTGTTCAGTTGCGTTCACTTTAAGTGAAATCTTACCCTCCCCTTGTGTGTACCTCACTCTGCCCCAGTCCAGCCCACACGGGCCTCTGAAGTCTGGTGGAAAAGTGGAGAGTTGAATGGAAGGATATAAAGAAACAAAAGCTGTACTCTTGTCTTTATGGCAACTGAAAAGGTCAGTCCAGACCAACATAGGCTACTCATTTAAGACGATTTACAGTCTGCAATACTGAGCTGGCACAAGTCACTTTCCTGTGTAGGCCTACAGTGCATTAGCTATAAACTCAGAGTTCTTCAAAAAAACATAGCCAGCCAACACATGATAAAACATCTACAGTGCCGTGAAAAAGTATTTGCCCCATTTCTGATTTTCTCTATTTTTAGATCTTCAACCAAAACCGAATATTAGACACTACCAGCACCATGCTTGACTATTCCTATGAGGTTCTTACTGTGGAATGCAGTGTTTGGTTTTCGGCAGACATAATGTGACCCATCTCGTCCAAAAAGTTGACTAACGTTTGCCAAAAAGCACCTGGAAGCACCCGGATGACTCTTGGAAGACTCTTGGAAGAATGTTCTATGGACAGATGAGTCTAAAGTATAGCTTTTGGACGACATGGGTCCCATTATGCCTGCCAAAAACCAAAAGCTGCATTCCACAGTAAGAACCTCATACCAACGGTCAAGCATGGTGGTGGTAATGTGATGGTTTGGGGATGTTTTGCTGCCTCAGGACCTGGATGACTTGCCTTAATAGAAGGAACCATAAATTCTGATCTGTATCAGAGACTTCTACAGGAGAATGTCAGACCATCCGTCTGTGAGCGGAAGCTGAAGCGCAGCTGGATCATGTAGCAAGGCAATGACCCAAAACACACAATCAAATATACAAGAAAATTGCTTAAAAAGCAACACATTTTAAGTTTTGGAATGGCCTAGTCAAAGTCCAGACCTAATCCCAATTGAGATGTTGTGGCAGGACTTGAAAAGCAGTTCATGCTTGAAAACCCACAAATGTCACTGAGTTAAATCAGTTCTGCATGGAAGAGTGGACCAAAATTGTGAGAGACTGATCAACAACTACAGGAAGCGTTTGGTTGGAGCCACTGCAGCTGAAAGTGGCACAACCATTTATTGAGTATAAGGGGGCAATTACTTTTTCACACAGGGGCACTGGGTGTTGCATAACTTTGTTTATGAAATAAATTAAATAAGTATGTCACTGTTGTGTTATTTGTTCACTCAGGTTCCCTTTATTTAATATTAGGTTTTGGTTGAAGAACACTCCGTATCAAAAAATATGCAAAAGTAGGGACAATCAGAAAGGGAGGAAATACGTTTTCACAGCCCTGTACACAACCTATATATATAACACAAATATTTTATTTGAATAATACAGATATGTGTTACTGCAGGCTGCAGGCTGCAGCAAAGATGAGCACACTGGTGTAGTATGTGTTCTCATTATAGCTCATCTTTATTACCATAGATATATTTGACTGCATACGGTATTTATTTACATGTATAGTACTTTGTATTCAGACATTTAAAACACTGATTGGGGTTTGGCATGCCCGAAGCACAGGCATGATGAAGTTATCATTTGGTTACAAAAAGACTGGATGAAGACATGCATTATTTACAAACAAAGAGAGTGTGTCATCAAGTATTTTTATAGAAATAGTGGGCTGCATATTTACTAGCCAATAGAAACACTGAATCAGGCATGACATGCGTGTTTAAGTTATCATATGGTTATAAAATACTGGATAATGACTGAAGACATGCATTTCAGTATAATTATTTACAACAAAAAAGTGTGTTAGTCAAGTATTTGGTCTATTGTTCCTAACCAGACTAGAAGACATTGTGACCATTACAACATCATGGCTGACTGACTGCATTCAAACTAAAGGCACTTCCTTGAAAACAGATCTAATGTAGTCTCAGTTCCTGTTTCAAGCTACAAGCAGATGTGTATATACAGTACATGTGCATCTATAAATGGCTCTTTCTATATCTATTCCTTTGGTCATTCTAACCACTGACAAGTTGAATTGCTATGTTAGTCAGATTAATGTAAACTTCATAGTGTAACCGCAAACTGAAACATACATCTTTTATAAAACAGGAAGCATAAATACTGTAATAGAATTAACAACTACTCTAAAAAAAATAAACAGTTTACTGGCCTGAAGAAAAACGGACAGGTTTTTGAAGCCATTGTGAAAAGTTATAATGAAACATCTTGGCGCAAAACTAATTGGTCAAATAACGTATAAAATATAAAATCCCAATAAAGCCAAAGTAAAATAGTTGCCACAAATAAAACATTGTAACAGGGTGAATTGTAGAACCAATTAAGAACTTTCTTTATAAGGACCCAAAATCAAGTTCACAATGAAACCAGCAAACAGCACCAACATTGGAATGCAAACATCAGTAGTCAATAGTTACAGTATATTGGGTGCAAGGTTAAACCAAGTCTCTGTGTTTCAGGGTATGTATGGGTTCAATCAGACATAGTACTGGTTGTCTCTCAGAGTAGGTGTGGGGCTACTCAATAGTATAAAGTTTAGTTAGTATCTCTGTTTCAATGTAGGGGTATGAGCTGTGGATCAATTACACCCAGTACTGGTTGTCTCTCAGAGTGGGCTCGGGGTGTTGACAGTGCTGGGCCTGTACCATATCAGGAACAGCATCTACTGCCCAGAGCAGCAGACAAGGGTCACGTGGAGCCAGCGTTCCCCTACGCAGCACATTGAGGACCGGAGTACTGGGGCAACTATTAGGGCCCAGCAGCGGAGTCACCACCACTGAGGGGACCGCAATGCTCCTCTCCGGTCTGCCCAGGTAGGGGCTCCCCTCTGGGCCTCCATCTCCGGCTGCAGCCGCCAGCTCCTGGATGAGCCCTCTGGATAAGGCCCTCTTCTCCCTGCGGTGGCGCAGCACCAGGATCAGGACCACCAGGATGACGATGAGCAGCAGGCAGGCCAGGAAGGGCAGGATGAGCAGCAGGGGGTCGGAGGCCGGCCGGGGCAGGGACTCTCCCCGAACTGGGGTGATTCTGTGGGGGCCGTGGATGTTGTGTTTCCCATGGGTGTTTCCAGGGACGGTGGGGATCATGGGGTGACCTCCGCGGGTCTGGTTCCCCCAGTGGTGACGGGCTTTGAACTGCTTCTGTAGGGTCTTGTTGTGGGTCTTGTGGTTTGTGGTGTGAGGGTGGGTGGCAGAGTGGATTGTAGTCCCTCTGCCGCCTGTGGTTCGATTGCGCCCAGGTGACCTGGTCGTGTGGTTCAAACTCTCTTCGTATGGCACGATGGTGAATAAAAACTCTCCTACAGCTGGCTGAACATTATCCGCCCTCAGAAGGAATGAAAAGGAGTCATTGAGCATGGACACATGGATCTCTGTTGTGTTGTGGTCGGCGGTCCCTAATTGGGACAGTAAAGATGTTGATTGATCGGCGATGTTGTTGCTGTGTCTTTGTTGTGCCAGGGTCTCCTGTAAGGCCACCCTGCCCTGCACCACGTCCCGGAAGGTAAACGACTCCACCGAGTGATTGGCGCCGTCCGATAGGTCAAAGGTTACCTTGACCAGCTTGCCGTGTTTGGGCGGGGACAGGATGTGAAAGACAGGGTCGCTGCCGCTGAGTGTGGCGAGGTCTGTGGCGTCCAGATAGACCTTCCTCAGTTTCACGGCAATGCCACTGGGGATCAGGACGCGCTCGCTGAAATGGATGAGCGGTCGGACCGTGACATTGACCGTCTGAGCGGTCATGTTGCTCTCCGGTGTCGAGACTGTGAACTCAAAGCTGTCCGAGGAGGAGGTGAGGTCCGTCATGTGATAGGACAGTCTGCATGAGTGAAGGTCCTCTTGGTTAAACTCACTGACTGGCAGGTCGGACATGAGGAGACTGCCGTGGTGTGGTGGTGTGGTCACTCTATAGTGAATCGTCACACTGTGTCTCCCATTGGTCTCTGCAGCCAGGTGTTCTGTTGTCAATGTAGCGGTTGTCTGACCCTGCACCAGCCTCAATCCTGTGTTGTTCACCATGGAGACGGTTGCTGCGGTGACCTCCAGGTTGAAGAGCTTGTACAGCGGCCGGTGGAACCCGTCAGTCACACTGAAGTAGAACACCCCTGAAGAGGGTTTTCCATCCTGGACGAAGTGGACTCTGCCATGGTTGATGTCCGCCTGGGAGAAGGCAGACACTGTCTCATTCAGCTGTTCTCCTAGAGACAGGAAGCCATTGTTGGGTTTGCTGATCACCTAAATCAAATCAAATAAAACATCAATGCATTTCACAGACGTGTCTCAACAACTCACAGAAAAAAGTAAGGAGGGAAAACAGAATTACTGTAAAAATGACAACAACAAGTAAGGTGTAAACGATAAGGGGTTGTGAGCCCTGTAAAGGTGAAGGACAGTAAAAGATGACATGAAGAAGACCTTGTAATGGATCTCTTCTGGAGGGTTGTCCAGGTCTTCCACCAGGAGGTTCTCAGGGCTGATGACCACCGTGTCCCCCTGCACCAGACTCAGACTGGGGGACTTGGTCCGGAGCAGGGGCGGCTGGTCATTGACAGGGGTCACTGTGAGGTCAAACGACTCTGTTACTATCAGGCTGGGCTCTGAGGGTCTCTGGGGAGGCTGGCCCTTACGATTCAGCCAAACCTCAAAGGTGAAGAAGTCCTGGCTCGTCTCGGAGTCGTCGTGCTGGTATGTGATTCCAAACTTATCCAGGATGAACTGGGAGAAGTTGGGTTTGGCGCTGGTCAGGTTGCGTTCTCCCACTGTGATTATGCCGTGCTGGGGTAGAGAGGTGACGTGGTACCAGACCTCATAGGAACGTCGCTGGGGTTCCAACAGCTTGCCCAGTAGGTTAGAGGAATCCAGCTGCATCTTGTCAATCACCACTCTGCCACCTTCAGTCACAACAGCACCTGGTAACAGAGAAGAACAACATACAATCATAAACAAACAGCTTTTATTGAACATTCATCAATATCAGGATTGTCATTGCAAATAAGAATAAATTCAAAAGTTTAACTTGAGGTTTTGGACCAGTGATGGTATTCTGCAGGGTAGGTTAGTTGGGCATACTACAGTCAAGAGTCCAGTAGAGCCTTCGTCTGTCTGTCTAACAGCAACACAGACTAACTGACTCACCAGTGTTAGCAGTGAGGATGGTGTTGCGCTCTGCAGGAGCATGCTCATAGGAGATATGGATGCTGAAGACTTGAGGTTGTAGAGAGACAGGGGACGAAGACACTGTGAAAGTGAAGGAGTCTGTAGTCATCCATCCCAACGATTCAGGATGGGTTTGGTCATAACTAATCAAACCCTCATTCACCTAAAAATAACAAGACAACAGAGAAACGAGAAAGATAGGGATATTTTAACTTCAAAATCCAAGTTATTGTTGCAAAGACACTCTTAAAATGTGTCTTGTAAAGAAAACATAACTGTGCCAAACATAAATAAAACTGTGTCTCTATTGACTTTACCGTAAGAAGTGATATTGCATTACCATGTCTTGTGTGAAGGAGGAGATCTCTGCAGTAGAGTTGTCTGTCTGTTTTCTGAGCAGTCTCCCCAGCTTTGGAGGACTGGTAACATTGTAAAGGATGGAGTGGTTCCCTCCCATGTCACCGTTGTCGTTGGTAACCACCAGAAGGTTATTCTGAGAGATGGTATTCACAGAGCCTGCAGAGAGAAAACAGGACCGTGTTTAGTAGGGATAAAACGACATGAGTGACATGTTGTACAAACGTCTTGTCTGTTGTAATAAAAGATTGACATGTTGTAGACTACAAACTTCTGTTGTAACTACAAATTGTAACTATGAAAGACATGATCGGCAGGTTGTACAAACTTCATTGTCTGTTGTAACTGTTAGGACATTGCAGCATTACAAACATAACCAGGACAGAGACAGGAAGTCTAAGTAGCTATTTCATGTTTTTTTCCTGTGGGTGTTACATGCAGCTCTCTAGACAACATTATCTTGGAAGATACCGTACTGGTAGCATGGTCTCAAGGGCGATTGAATCACCTTTCTGTATAATGTAAGACTATGCCACCTCCGTTATCCTATGATCTTGATAAACCAGGCCTCTGGCCAGGAGGCATAATGGCTGGTAAGTTAAGTATGATTAAGTTACTTAGCAACCTACCACATAACCAGCTAGTAAAAGCTGGCAGCTGGCACCATGATCATCTGATTCAGTACAGGCTGGCACCATGATCATCTGATTCAGTACAGGCTGGCACCATGACCATCTGATTCAGTACAGGCTGGCAGCTGGCACCATGACCATCTGATTCAGTACAGGCTGGCAGCTGGCACCATGATCATCTGATTCAGTACAGGCTGGCACCATGACCATCTGATTCAGTACAGGTTGGCAGCTGGCACCATGATCATCTGATTCAGTACAGGCTGGCACCATGACCATCTGATTCAGTACAGGCTGGCACCATGATCATCTGATTCAGTACAGGCTGGCACCATGACCATCTGATTCAGTACAGGCTGGCACCATGACCATCTGATTCAGTACAGGCTGGCACCATGACCATCTGATTCAGTACAGGCTGGCACCATGACCATCTGATTCAGTACAGGCTGGCACCATGACCATCTGATTCAGTACAGGCTGGCAGCTGGCACCATGACCATCTGATTCAGTACAGGCTGGCACCATGACCATCTGATTCAGTACAGGCTGGCAGCTGGCACCATGACCATCTGATTCAGTACAGGCTGGCAGCTGGCACCATGATCATCTGATTCAGTACAGGCTGGCAGCTGGCACCATGAGCATCTGATTCAGTACAGGCTGGCACCATGACCATCTGATTCAGTACAGGCTGGCAGCTGGCCCCATGATCATCTGATTCAGTACAGGCTGGCAGCTGGCACCATGATCATCTGATTCAGTACAGGCTGGCACCATGATCATCTGATTCAGTACAGGCTGGCAGCTGGCACCATGATCATCTGATTCAGTACAGGCTGGCACCATGATCATCTGATTCAGTACAGGTTGGCAGCTGGCACCATGAGCATCTGATTCAGTACAGGTTGGCAGCTGGCACCATGACCATCTGATTCAGTACAGGCTGGCAGCTGGCACCATGATCATCTGATTCAGTACAGGCTGGCAGCTGGCACCATGATCATCTGATTCAGTACAGGTTGGCAGCTGACACCATGATCATCTGATTCAGTACAGGCTGGCAGCTGGCACCATGACCATCTGATTCAGTACAGGCTGGCAGCTGGCACCATGACCATCTGATTCAGTACAGGCTGGCACCATGACCATCTGATTCAGTACAGGCTGGCAGCTGGCACCATGATCATCTGATTCAGTACAGGCTGGCAGCTGGCACCATGATCATCTGATTCAGTACAGGCTGGCAGCTGGCACCATGATCATCTGATTCAGTACAGGCTGGCAGCTGGCACCATGATCATCTGATTCAGTACAGGCTGGCAGCTGGCACCATGATCATCTGATTCAGTACAGGCTGGCAGCTGGCACCATGATCATCTGATTCAGTACAGGCTGGCAGCTGGCACCATGATCATCTGATTCAGTACAGGCTGGCAGCTGGCACCATGATCATCTGATTCAGTACAGGCTGAGAATGACTTTATACTGCAGCAGAAAGACTAGGGGTTTACTAGCCAGTTCCAGATCTGTTTGTGCTGCCTTGACAACTCCTATGGTCATTGTCATGCGAAACACCAAAAGGGTTGGCAAGACAGCACAGACAGATCTGGGACCAGGCTAGACAATGAGGCTAATGCAGGTGGCAGCGGCGGTGGTGGTGGTTATAGGTTTTATATATTCACTTTGTGAACTGTACCAAGATTTTCCTCTTTAGGACAATACACTTTATTCTGATTATGGTGTAGGGGGGGGCTATAGTTATATTTCCTGTTACGTTACCTGGGAACAGCATAACTGGTTTATGTTCTATATATCTAGTTACTGTTAACTGGGAACACTGTGAGGGCTTAGTTCAAAGTCTATATACACTGAGTATACCAAACATTAGGAACACCTTCCTAATATTGAGTGGCATCCCCTCCCCCTTTTTGCCCTCAGCCTCAATTCGTCAGAGCGTAGACTCTACAAGGTGTGGAAAGCGTTGCACAGGAATGCTGGCCCATGTTGACTCTAATGCTTCCCACAGTTGTGTCAAGTTAGCTGGATGTCCTTTGGATGGTGGACCATTTTTTATGCACATAGGAAACTTTTGAGTGTGAAAAACCCAGCAGTGTTGCTGATTTGGACCGGTGTTCTTAATGTTTTGTATACTCAGTGTATCTAGTTACTGTTACCTGGGAACACTGTGAGGGCGTGGTTCCGCTCCAGGCTGAGGACCAGGGAGCGTGCCGTGGTGCTGAAGATCTGTCGGGGGGCAAAGTTCAACCCATCATTGACCTGGAAGTGGAAACCTCCCGACAAGGCACCTGCAAGGAACAAAAGTCTGTCTTAATGCTTCTGGTCGTTGGATATACTACTGTACATATGTCTGTGGTTATAACCCTTATAATCCCCCAGAACAGGGGTATGACTTGTATGTCTAACTTGCATGTCGTATATTGTCCACTTGCATCTCCAGCATTTTGTTGGCACCCTTCAGTGCTACTAACCTACTATTCTGTAAGAGCAGCTACCTCCTATTGATATCTACTATCCAGTATTCATAGTCTCACCACTGTGGACAAACACCAGCTGTCCGTGGAGGGTGTGTGTCTGGGTGAAGTTGAGGATGTGTCTGGAGGGGGCGCTCTTCAGGGCCAGGTGACCGTTACTAGGCGGGGTCACGATGAACTCTAGGTCCTCCGGTGGAGAGTCACTGTCCTCAGCACTCAGGTCATCTACACTGATCTCTGTGACTGAGTTCACCCATACCTGTAAAGGGGACATGTAGAGAAGAGGACAGTTACAGGTAGAGAAGACGACAAGCAAAACAAGCAGAAAGAAACAGATTGAGAATTGAAAAGATTTCTGTCAAACATGGAAATTCTATGAATATTCTACCATCGTATTGTACCGCAACCTACAGCAGTGGTTCCCAACCTTTATTGGTTACTGTACCACCAAGGTCATACCAAGGATATTTTTGCTATTTGATTTTGAATTTTAAGACCCCTTGAAGAATAAAAATAATAATAATAATTTGATGAAAAATTTGTACCCCAAAAATCTAAAGGATGTTTGTTCTGAAATGTCTGTCCTATATCTGAGAGATATAAGAAAGATCGGGAAACATTTGTATATATTTCTTTTTTTACATGTATTTAACCCCATATTTTTGGCACTAAACAGTCTCCATATATACAGTACCAGTCAAAAGTTTGGAAACATTAATTTTTTACTATTTTCTACATTGTAAAATAATAGTGAAGACATCAAAACTATGAAATAACATATGGAATCATGTAGTAACCAAAAAAAGTGTTAAACAAATCAAAATGTATTTGAGATTTGAGATTCTTCAAAGTAGCCACCCTTTGCCTTGATGACAGCTTTGAACACTCTTGGCATTTTCAACCAGCTTCATGAGGTAATCACCTGGAATGCATTTATATTAACAGGTGTGCCTTGTTAAAAGTTAATTTGTGGAATTTCTTTCCTTCTTAATGCGTTTAAGCCAATCAGTTATGTCGTGACAAAGTAAGGGTGGTATACAGAAGATAGCCCTATTTGGTAAAAGACCAAGTCCATATTCTGACAAGAACAGCTCAAATAAGCAAAGATAAATGACAGTCCATCATTACTTTAAGACATGAAGGTAAGTCAGTCTGGAAAATTTCAATAACTTTGAAAGTTTCTCAAGTGCAGTCACAAAAACCATCAAGAAACCTCTGCGGCAGAGGATAAGTTCATTAGAGTTACCAGCCTCAGAAATTGCAGCCCAAATAAATGTTTTACAGAGTTTAAGTAACGGACACATCTCAACATCAACTGTTCAGAGGACACTACGTGAATCAGGCCTTCATGGTCGAATTGCTGCAAAGAAACCACTACTAAAGGACACCAATAATAAGAAGAGCCTTGCATGGGCCAAGAAACACGAGCAATGGGCATTTGACCGGTGGAAATCTGTCCTTTGGTCTGATGAGTCCAAATTGGAGATTTTAGGTTCCAACTGCTGTGTCTTTGTGAGACGCAGAGTAGGTGAACGGATGATCTCCGCATGTGTGGTTCCCACCGAGAAGCATGGAGGAGGAGGAGTGATGGTGTGGGGGTCCTTTGCTGGTGACACTGTCTGTGATTTATTTAGAATTCAAGGCACACTTAACCAGCATGGCTTCCACAGCATTCTGCAGTGATACGCCATCCCATCTGGTTTATGCTTAGTGTGACTATCATTTGTTTTTCAACAGGACAATGACCCAACACACCTCCAGGCTGTGTCGGGGCTATTTGACCAAGAAGGAGAGTGATGGAGAGCTGCATCAGATGACCTGGCCTCCACAATCACCCGACCTCAACCCAATTGAGATGAGTTAGACCGCAGAGTGAAGGAAGCATATGTGGGAACTCCTTCAAGACTGTTGGAAAAGTAAGGGCCTCCCGGGTGGCGCAGTGGTCTAGGGCACTGCATCGCAGTGCTAACTGCGCCAACAGAGTCTCTGGGTTCGCGCCCAGGCTCTGTCGCAGCCGGCCGCGACCGGGAGGTCCGTGGGGCGACGCACAATTGGCATAGCGTCGTCCGGGGTAGGGAGGGTTTGGCCGGTAGGGATATCCTTGTCTCATCGCGCTCCAGCGACTCCTGTGGTGGGCCGGGCGCAGTGCGCGCCAACCAAGGGGGGCCAAGTACACGGTGTTTCCTCCGACACATTGGTGCGGCTGGCTTCCGGGTTGGAGGCGCGCTGTGTTAAGAAGCAGTACGGCTGGTTGGGTTGTGCTTCGGAGGACGCATGGCTTTCGAACTTCGTCTCTCCCGTGCCCGTACGGGAGTTGTAGCGATGGGACAAGGTAGTAATTACTAGCGATTGGATACCACGAAAATTGGGGAGAAAATGGGATAAAATAAAAAAATAAATTTTTTTTTTTTTTAAAAGACTTGGAAAAGCATTCCTCATGAAGCTGGTTGAGAGAATGCCAAGAGTGTGCAAAGCTGTCATCAAGGCAAAGGGTGGCTACTTTGAAGAACCTCAAATATAAAAAATATTTTGATTTGTTTAACACCTTTTTGGTTACTACATGATTCCATATGTGTTAATTATTAATTATTCTACAATGTAGAAAATTGTAAAAAATAAAGAAAAACCCTTGAATGAGTAGGTGTGTCCAAACTTTTGACTAGTACTGTACTTCCATAAATCTTTTTGACTGGTACCGGTGACCTTCAGACAAGTCTTGTGAGGCCTGTACACATAATAGAGCAAAACATGTACGTGTTCGTGAGAGTCTCACCTTTCCACAGACGGGTCATATTTGTGTGTAGCCCCAACTGTTCGGAAGCTACCGACAGAAGTTGGCAGATCGGCTGTACCGACTTCAGACGAGTCCCAAGACGCTTGTGTGGGTCGTAGAGCAAAACATGATAGTTTCTAGGCCAAAC
This sequence comes from Salvelinus fontinalis, assembly GCF_029448725.1. Taxonomy (NCBI): domain Eukaryota; kingdom Metazoa; phylum Chordata; class Actinopteri; order Salmoniformes; family Salmonidae; genus Salvelinus; species Salvelinus fontinalis. Next base: position 8,007,843 of record NC_074666.1, on the reverse strand, counting down.
CGTTCGGACGCTACAGACGATTTTGTGAGAAGACCGATTTTCTGGATGTGTCATGGTCTGATTATCACCGCTCTAGCTCTCTCACCTTTCACTGCAGATGCGGAAGTGGATCTAATGCAAAAAAAACATACATCTCTAGCATAAATTGACAGATTTTTATGGGGATTTTTATATTACGCTATTTAGATTTCCACGGGGACATCGACCTTAGGGGGTTTAAGTACCCCCTCATGTGCATTATAGTAGTAGGCCTATGGTCTCATGAGTCTTCTCAAGTACCCCCTGTGGATAGGCCAAGTACCCCTAATTGGGAACCACTGACCTACAGTATGTCATGACGGTTGGTTGGTGTCTGATCCCACCACTGAGAGTGATGTCCTGGTGGACAGATTAAGGTACTTCAAAAACACCAGAAGAGGAAATCCGTGCACTCTTGACTGAATGTTCAAAATACCAGATTCTTAACTTGTAACCTCAAAAAATTATTGTCTTGGAACAATGCTACACTCTTATATTTGAAGTCACAAGGGTGTAAATGTTACAATGTGGCTCATACACTTGAACAACAAAATAACTCAATTGGACTCAAATCCAGCAACAACAGAAACATGTCAAGGTCAAGAGGGACAGCTGATAGTATGTCAGGAATTCCAACTATTTGATAAGTTGGGGCAAACTCTCAACTCTAAGCCTTTGCTAAATTATTTTTCATGACACAGGTTCAAATGTACAGGAAGTTGCCAAACAACCAGTGACACAGTTTCCTGACCACTCCCAAAATAGAGCCAATTACATAATTTTCTTATAAACCCTGTTCGTCAAAATCATGAGGCTAAAACACACTGACTTAACTTAGGAGGAGCATACTAGCATAGGTCAATCCCAAATTCCTCACACTTTTTTTGCCAGTTTCTCAAGTTCCTTCCATCTCTGTTATTTCACATATCTGTTACTACAGTATTATTGTGTTATATACACACAAAAATTCACCCTTAGAATCCTGTTGGCTGTGATGACTGGGGCCTCATCGTTGACAGGCGTCACATGGACGAACACCATGCAGGGCTGGCTGTGCTTTCTGGTGTCTGTGTCGTTGGCGATAATGGTGAAGTTATCTGACAGGGTATCACTTCCATCATGGACATAATAAATATGCCCTGAATCCACCTGAAATCACAGAAATGACCCAGAGGTTAGGAAATCTATCTGTCCAGTATAATTCCATCTGCCCAGTATAGACACTCTTTTTAAAATCCTACTGGTAGAAGATGTTCCACCTGAAGAAGATAAAAACATAGATGACCTTGGACCTTTTACTAACCTGTTTGCGTGTGAAGAAAGGAATAGAGAGTCCAGGAATGCGTGCATGTTCAATATGACCATGGCTTGGCGGCTCACAAACATGGTAGAAGAAGTCAACCTGAGAGAAGTGTCTGTTGGTGACCTGTAGGACCTCCTTGGTCAGGGCCGTGGATGACCCTTCTTCCAAGGTCACGTTGAAGACATTGAGAGGGATGTGGATTGGGATGATGTCCACGGAGACCCTGATAGAATAGAATAGAATGAGATGCTTATTGTCCATTTGGTTAGAACGGAAACTAATCTGCCTTTTACCCCAACACACACACACACACACACACACATCGAGGCGCAGTGTCAGCCGCGGTACATGGTGCCTGGATGGAGAGTAATTCACATTTTTGGCTTGAACAGGCAACCTCCCCGCTTCTGGTCTGCCTGACATCTACCTACCTGATGTCATGAACCTCTGGTCAGCCTGTCATCTACCTACCTGGTGTCATGAACTTCTGGTCAGCCTATCATCTACTTACCTGATGTCATGGACCACTGTGATGCCGTTGGAGGCGTCCAGAAGGAAGGAGTCGTGGGTCTGGTCTGAATCCACCTGGAGGTACTGGATGTGTCCCATGTTGACATCCTCCTGGGAGAAGGAGTGGATGGTCTCCTCTCTGCTACCCTGGTCGGGATTGTCCTCTCCCTGGGTTGACCTACGGAGGAACCCGTGGGATGGAGCCGTCTTCACCTTGTACACTATCTCAGAGGGGAGGCTGTCCTTATGGGTCACCTGAAAACAGAGGTCAGATGAAAGATGTGACATGACATGAAATTAGACTATTTGGTGGTATTTGAGAAGTATGGTGTTTTACAAGACAACAAAGTAACCTATAAATGTGTCTATGTTTGTAAATTCATTCTCGTATTATTCCTAAGGATAACACTTGTGTAACACCCCAGTTAAGGTAATGGGATCTGTTATTGTGTCCCTTATAACTAAAACTTGTGATGATATCCCATGGTTCTTAACAGAAAAACTGCTTGTGATAGGGAACTTCAATGTAGTATCTCACCTCCAGGTCTCCTCTGTTGATCTTGACAGACTTGCCCTCCTCCACCACTACAATGTGGTTGTAGAGTACAGTGGGGGGCTGCTGGTGGCTCTCCAGGTACACTCTCACCCCAACGCTGGCGTCCAGACGCACCTCTTTAACGCTCACCGTGAAGTTGAAGGAGTCAGCCAGGTTCATGCTGTCATCATGGCGATACTGCACGCTGCCCATCTTCAGATCATGCTGAGTGAAACGATCCACCTTCAAATTGAATTGAATCAATTGAAATGAATTATACTAAACCGGTCTGCCTTTGAATTGAATTGAACTTTCATTGATGCCCTAGGTCAAATTAAACGAACAACATCACAACACACAACATGCACATTACAAACAATACAACGCTGGTGCTATTTCAATTATTTTACCTTAACGTTGTTGTGGAACAGATGCCCGTGTCTCGGCGGGAGGAAGACCTGGTAGACCACCTCCTCATCGTCTCGGACATCCAAGTTTGTAAACACACTGAAGTTGGCCAAACCCAAGATGGCCACATGGCCTTTCTGGACCAGCAGGCCTGTGTTGTTCTCCACCTGGATGTAGGGGTCCTGGGCAATGACCTCCAACAGTGTGGATGTGTAGTGTTTCCCATCTGACACGAATAGGACGAAGCGTCCAAAGCTGACCTATGGAGTGAAATCTTTAATATTCGTAAGTGTAACAAAGCAATAATTAAAACGGTGTGTGTGTATGTGTGTGTATTTTATGTGTAATAAAAGTTACTGATTTCACACCATACTGACCCCCCTGTGGATGAACAGCACCCTCCTCTGCTGCAGGTCCTCCTGGCTGAACTGGTACAGCTTGTGGCCTGTGTCGTTTACTAGGACCAGGTCGCCCATGGGGATTCCCCGTCTAGTGTAGACCAGCTGACTGTCATCAAAGTCTGAGTCAGCGTCGTGGTAGCGTAGGTCGTCTAACGTCAGCAGCCTCTGCCTGCCCCTGGCCACGTGGAAAACTTTGTCAACAACGCGGACCGGTTTCTCATCATTGACAAGGGCAATCGAGATGTTGAAGATGCCGTCAATGGTGTGAGTGTTTTCTTTTTTGGAGTGTGTGCGTTTGTGATTGTGTGCTTTGGTGTGTTTGGCGACGGTGGTGTGGAACGTGAACGCGTCTTCCGTGGTTTCACTGCCGTCGTGCACGTACATGATGCGGTCCTCTACGATGTCCTGATTGGTGAACGCCGTGATGTTATCGTTAATAGATGTAGAATTAGAGAGATTGATCCGCTTTAACTTGCCATGTTTAGGACTGCTGGTGAGTGTATAAAGGGCTGCTTTAACCCCAACTGTTTCAGCAAACAGCAAATCCTTGGTGATTACCTTGCTTTCTCCTTCCAGGATGGACAGTCCTTTGTTTGTTTGGATCAGGCTATGAACATCTGCCTTGATGTTGATTCTGAAGTCGTAACCCCCTGAATGTGCGTGTTTGGAGACCACCTGGAAACGAAACGAGTCCCTTGTGTCTTCATGAGGCCTACCTGTAACCTCATATTTCACCATGTGGTCAGATATATTCTTCTGGCTAAATGTTGAGTTTTTCATTAAGACTTTGTCTTCGAACACGAGCTGTCCTTTCTTTGGCAGGGATAGCATTCTGAAGTGAAGTTCACTGTCATGGAGCTTCATGCCCTTGGAGACAACACGGAGCTCCTCGTTGCTAAGGACTTTCCTCATACCGCTGACCTCCATCTTACTGCTGGTGACCTTGAAGTGGATCCACCGCACCGTGATGTGGAAAACCAGTTCATCAGTCACTGCTGAGCCCACACTGACCCTGCATTTGAACTGATCTGTGACATTGCTTGTCCTGATCTCCCGGAAGGTGTTGAGGTACCTGAATAGAATCGAAAATAAAATATTTATTGTCCATTAAATTATTTAATAAAATGTAAATATTTCCTTCAACTCGTGGTGTTAAAACAATGGACAATTGCACACAAACACAGATCAAACAACACAGCTAGGTACCTGATGCGCTCTTTCTCCAGAAGCTTCTGTGAGAAGACAAAGGTGGGCTTCCACTCTCCGCTGGAGTGCAGCCGCTGCAGCTCGCCATATCGCGGTGCCTCCACCACGTCATAGCGGATGTCAAAGCCCTGCTTCACAATGTTTACCTGCATAGCTAGGTGCTGACTGCTGATGACAGCAGCCCCACCCTGGTCCACCTCCACCCCTGTGTTGTTGGCCACCTTGTGCTCAAGCTGGACAGCCATGATCCTTAGTACTACTGTGTTGCTCACCTTGTCCCCATCACTGACCCTCACAGCCATCCGGGAGTTCTTCACCAGCCCTCCCGTGTGCACATAGCTGACCTTCCCCTCCTCCAGGTCGGGTTGGGAGAAGGTGGTGATGGCCGTCCCTGGGTGGTCCTGGTTCTCCAGTAAGCCTGCTTCAGCATTATGGTTCCCCAGTACGGTGAACACTAGGTCTGTGGAGTTGCTGTCCAGGTCGGTGGCTCTGAGAACATCCGTGTTAAGGTAGCGTTTGGAGTTCTCCAGGAGGATGAAGAGACTTCCCTCAGGGAGGCTGAGCTCGGGAGCGTCATTGACGGGAGTGACGCTGATATTGAAGCGGTGTAGTTTGTTTCCCTTGAGGTAAAAGGGGATCTCCTTCTTGCTATTGGTAAAGACAGAGAACATGAAGAAGTCTTGAGGGTCTTCTGAGCCTCCATGGACGTAGATCACTCTACCGTGCCACAGGTCCAGCATGCTGAAGGTCCAATCCTCATCTTGGTCTGAATGATCCACATCAAGCCTCAGCTGGCCATGCACAGGCTGCTCTTCAATACGGAACATAATCTGAGACTGACGGATTCCAAGCTTCCGGAACTCTAGGTTCACCTTGATGTGCTTAGATTCTAACAGAGCCCTCCCACCTTCTGGAACCACTAAGTCTTTCAGAACCAGAAAGTTCTGACCCGGCTTCTTCCTGTTCCTGTCTGATCCATGATGGTGGACTAGTGGCAAGGTGACAGAGAGGACAGCCGTGGGGCTCACGGTGGTGATTGCTTCTGGAAGCTTCTCTAATTCACAGCCGACAGATATGTCTTTGGTGACTACAGCGTGGGGTAGCCCCATCCTCTGCGCATTGACCCGGATATCTCTCAGACAGCCTTTGAAGGATCCTCCACCGGCCAGCCGCTTCCCATTGAAAGACAGCAGGCCGGCCTTCCTGGCTTCTAAACGTGATCTGTCATCCACACCACCCATGTAGAGAGGGCCTCGGAGCTGCAGGGACTTGGAATGAGCCCCTAGGCTGTGATTGACCATCTCCTCACCTAGAAAGATACAATTCATTGGTATCACTTTATTTGAATAGTCTCAAATATATGCTTTTTAGATGTTCAGTAGATGTTCAACAAACTGTCAACAACATTCCAACTACAGTACTGTAACTATTCAGTAACCCTAACCCTAGCCCTAATTTGACAACTCAAAAGATAAAATTCCTGTCACACAAGTGGATACACTGAATTTAAAATCAACAATGACAACACAAAATAAAGGTTTACTACTTGTTTCCATCGTGGTCCGTACAGGTCGTCCTTACCTACAGTCAGCTGCACGCTGTGAGGAAGCAAGTGTAGTTTCACCCGGTGCCATTTCTGGTTGTTGACGTACGTGAGGGAGTGCAGCTCCGTCCTAGTCCCGCCGTTACCAACGACAACCACCAACGTCCCCTCTTGGATCTCCATGGCGATAAAGTCACTCTGGTGGGCAGAACTGTACAGGACGATCCCCTCTTCGGAGGAGGTGTGTACCTCACACTCCATCACCCCCTCCTGAGGGACGTCCCACGGGGGCAGGGACATGTACGCCCTGGAACTGAAGAAGCTGATGGGGTCGTCTTCGCCTGCAGAAAACTGAGAACTGCAGCCCAGAGACACCTCATGGACACTCTTATATCCCGAGTAGGGCCGCAGGCTGGACAGCAAGTTGTGCTGGTTGAAGAGCACCTCGTCCACACAGCCGCGGAAGCCTAGGAGGAGGAGGAAGATGAGGAGGAGCAGGAGGAAGAGAAGAATACTTTATAGTCATTGATTATAACTTAAATCTAATATTTTTCTTCTAACCCAACCTGTGGCATCGTCACTATGGAGGTAGGGTTTGTCCAGGCCAACCGTCCCACCAACGAACAACCCATCGTGGACACTGAGGTCCAGGTCTGGCCCGGGGATCCTGACGCTGGTGTGAGAGTGGCGGTCCACCGTCAGAGTGACGTTGTGCTGGTCGTGTTGGAGCTCCACAGAGTGCCAGGCCAAGTCGTTCAGATGAACCCCCTTCTCAGAGCGGAGGGTACGCTCACCTGATCCCAAATCCAACTGAACCTGAGAGAAAGAAAGAATGATAAAGGAGAGATGAAGGAGAGATGAAGGAGGGGTTAATGAGAGATGAAGGAGGGATAAAGGAGAGATGAAGGAGAGATGAAGGAGGGGTTAATGAGAGATGAAGGAGGGATAAAGGCGAGATGAAGGAGGGATATAGGAGAGATGAAGGAGGGATATAGGAGAGATGAAGGAGGGATATAGGAGAGATGAAGGAGAGATGAAGGTGGGATAAAGGAGAGATGAAGGAGAGATGAAGGAGAGATGGAGGAGTTAATGAGAGATGAAGGAGGGATAAAGGAGAGATGAAGGAGGGATAAAGGCGAGATGAAGGAGGGATATAGGAGAGATGAAGGAGGGATATAGGAGAGATGAAGGAGGGATATAGGAGAGATGAAGGAGAGGTGAAGGAGAGATGAAGGTGGGATAAAGGAGAGATGAAGGAGGGGTTAATGAGAGATGAAGGAGGGATAAATGAGAGATGAAGGAGGGATAAAGGTGAGATGAAGGAGAGATATAGGAGAGATGAAGGAGGGATGAAGGAGAGATGAAGGTGGGATAAAGGAGAGATGAAGGAGCGATGAAGGAGGGATAAAGGAGAGATGAAGGAGAGATCAAGGAGAGATGAAGGAAAGATAAAGGAGAGATGAAGGTATCAATAAATGTTTTTCAATTGAAAAATTAACAAAAGACTAATTGGTGGTTATTTTGTAAGATAACATTACAGATTTGTTACAAAAATCATCAAACAACAGAAGGGTTCAGGAAAGTAGCACATCAAGGTTGTTCTCCTCAGCATATTTCTGTCTGACATAGCATAAGTAGAGGTCATTCACAAGCAGAATGCCAGGTTGAATCCATTCCACCACATTTATTTCCACTCATCAACTATAACCTTCCATGCTGCAGCAGATACTAACATTTAACCAACTGTGGTCTCTTCCAGAAAGATTCATGAATGAACTTGTCAGGGACTGTGGTAAATCCTTAAACTCACGGTGGTCTTTTTTTCTATGAAAGCAATAAGAACATAGCCTTCCTCTGAGTTTAACCTTTGGCCATTCTGAGGATAATAACTGCCTATATACACTACATGTGGACACCTGCTCGTCAAACATTTAATTCCAAAATCATGGGCATTAATATGGAGTTGGTCTCCCCTTTGCTGCTATAAAAGCTTCCACTCTTCTGGGAAGACTTTCCACTAGATGTTGGAACATTGTTGCGGTCACTTGCTTCCATTCAGCCACAAGAGCATTAGTGAGGTCAGGCACTGATGTTGGGCCTGGCTTGCAGTCGGCACTCCAATTCATCCCAAAGGTGTCTGATGGTGTTGAGGTCAGGGCTCTGTGCAGGCCAGTCAAGTTATTCCACACTGATCCCTTCACTGGAACTAAGGGGCCTAGCCCAAACCATCAAAAACAGCTCCAGACCCTTATTCCTCCTCCACCAAACTTTACAGTTGGCACTATGCATTCGGGCAGGTAGTGTTTCCTGGCATCCGCCAAACCCAGATTCGTCCGTCGGACTGCCAGATGGTGAAGTATGATTCACTCTAGATAACACGTTTCCACTGCTCCAGAGTCCAATGGCGACGAGCTTTAAACCACTCCAGCCGACGCTTGGCATTACACATGATGATTTTATAAGCTGTTCGGCTATGGAAACCCATTTCATGAAGCTCCCAACAAACAGTTCTTATGTTGTCGTTGCTTCCAGAGGCAGTTTGGAACTCGGTAGTGATTGTTGCAACCGATGACAGACGATTTTAAGCGCGGTGCGCTTCAGCACTCGGTGGTCCTGTTCTGTGAGCTTGTGTGGCCTACCACTTCGCGGCTGAGCCGTTGTTGCTCCTAGACGCTTTCACTTCACAATAACAGCACTTACAGTTGACTGGGGCAGCTCTAGCAGGTCAGAAATGCTATGACGGTGCCACGTTGAAAGTTACTGAGGTCTTCAGTAAGGCAATTATATTCCCAATGTTTGTCTATGAGATGTACGGGGGTTGCCTTAATCGAAGTCATCGGCGCATGGGGAGCAGTTGTTGTTGGGGGTTAACTGCCTTGCTCAAGGGCAGAACGGCAGACTTTCCCGCTAGGCTACCTGTAGAACCCTCTCTGGAAAGGGTTCTACACAGAACCCAAAAGGGTTCTACCAGGAACCTTTCAGGTTCTAGATAGCACTTTTTTTTCGAAGAGTGTACTGTGGAGGGTGAGCATTTTTTTATTTAACTTTCATTTAACTAGGCAAGTCAGTTAAGAACAAATTCTTATTTACTATGACGGCCTACCCCGGCCAAACCCAGACAACGCTGGGCCAATTGTGCGCCACTCTATGGGATTCCCAATCACAGCCGGTTGTGCTACAGCCTGGATTCAAACCAGGGTGTCTACAGTGATGCCTCTAGCACTGAGATGCTGTGCCTTAGACCGCTGCGCCACTCGGGAGCATTGCTTTGAGCCTATGAAGTAATATGCAAGTCTGAGCTACGGCATGTCTGTTTGCCTGTAAGGCGTGTTCTCACCTGCAATCTCTGAGCTACAGCATGTCTGTTTATCTGTAAGGTGTGTTCTCACCTGCAGGCGACCAGAGTGCAGCTCTAGCAGGAGGAAGTCTGTCTCCCCGGCAGCCATGAAAAGTAGTCCACTGTGACTTGAGGTGCGGAAGCGCACATGGAGCGACGTTCGGCTGGATAACTCCACAGTCCTCAGCTGGACATATCCATCCCCGTAGAATGAGGCTGTGTAGAAACAGCAGATTGAAAAATCATTCTATATGATGTCATCAGATTTAGGAATAATAAGATTTGGTTCGGCTAGACGCTAATCCTGTCACGGCCTGTTGCTGTTTTCTGCAGGGTTTATTTCCATACACTGAAGATAAATTCTGTATGAGCAGTTCTGTATCATAGTTGGTTGCACCCCACCCATTCTATTCCAGTAGTGCCAAAGGGCAGCCTATTTTTCATGCTGCAAAACAACGCATTAGGCCTCATCTTCCTCGCTACTTTTCTTTTTAGAGAACCCAACAACAAGTAGTGTAGATATTCAGCATTTGTTAACTTGCATAAAACACTATAGTAACTTTGTCCCTGTTGGTTTTTCCCTTTCTTAAAGCACATGTGAATGCTAACAATCATTTAGCCTATTGAGGCAGCAAAATTAGGTCTTCTTTGGCAGCATCCCATTTAACTTATTGATTTCCCTGCTACAGGGACTAAGTGCCCGCTATTATTGCAAAGTGTCTGTGACCTTTACTGCCTGTATCTGAATTCAATTCATGTAAACTCTCATGCCCTGAGCATTGTTCTAACTGGAAAACTAGGCAGATTGTGCTGCTGGCGGGACATCATTCAGATTCAGAATATCTGGAGCAGTGGCCCAATTGATGGAAGAACCAAAATACCCATGTTGTCTACTATGTCAGTACTGCTGATCTTTCAGTAGTTAGTTGCGTCATTGGCAGAATCACAGTTGACATCTCACAAAGCAACCCATTATCATTGAATAGACTAGGGCTATTTGGGGAAACACTATATCGGATAGTTCCAACACACTTACACTATAAACCTAAATCTGGTCAGCCATGGAAAAAGCATCAGATGGTAGAACCATAGCGATACAATGTAATATTATATTTAATTATGTGGTTATAAGAATGTAATAAAACTGTAATGCTAGTTTATATATATATTCGCAAATAGCTATATAAAAAGACGTACTTGCAGGAGACTTCTGCTCCAAATACATAATAGCAGCCTATGTTATCGTGTCACTGGCAGTGTCCTCTTACGAGGTCTTATCGCGTTTATAGATCCTTAACTAATTGGATTAATATTAATCTGCCTGCTATAACACTGCATCACTTTGAATTATAAATCTGCCACATTCTTCTGTTCTTATAACGACAACATAACAATAATGCTTCATGCAATGTATTATTATAATCGAACAAATAAATGTGATTTTATCTAAACGTCAAAATCCCTGAATGCAATTCAATCTGCCAATAAAAGAAAATCACATATACAGTAGACTAGTTGGCCTAGATTGCACAATCCAAATGAGTCAACAGTTAAATAGATAGATGCAAATTATATTATCATACCATAACGTATCATTCTCATGAAAAATTCAAGCGGAAGTTTTCATATGGACAAAGAATTACACAGGTTTTCTGTACTTTACCTCCCAACACTTGTCCGCTGGAGAGAAACATAAGAAGAAGCTTGATGATAAACAACTCGTTTAATAACATTAGGAAGGTCTCCATAGTTACTCTTTCATTACTTTCCGTTAAGAGCGAAATCTGGGACCTTTTTAAATGCCATTGTTTTTACTGGCGGTACTACCATTCACCACCCTCATTCCCAACTTTGAGTGTAAAGTCCAGTGTGCAGGGTCGTCCTTAATTACCACAGTCCCAAAGTCCCAAACCCCGCCTATTTCTTCAATGTATGATTTTAAATGTGATTTTAAACCTAACCTTAACCACACTGCTAACCTTATGCCTAACCCTAAACCTAACCTAAAACCAAAAAAAGCAATGGAAAAATCAGGATTTTTTTACGATATAGACAGTTTTGACTTTGTGACTGTGGTAACTAGTGAAAACCAGTTTCCAGTGTACCTGTGCATCCATCACGATATCACGCAAAATAACGTCAGAGGAGGGACGTGAACTATAGCCCCGCCCTGTCAGTTCGCCTATTGGTAAATGTAGCCCCGCAGCTATGATACATCGACATATTTTTACCAAATAAACCTATAAATCTAACCTTTTCTCCAAATGCAATTATTCTTAGAAAACGAATTTGAAAAATGTGCACTTCAAACACATTGTTCGTTTACCTACATATTACATGTGTTGACTTATTCATTTATGCTTTGTAATGAAAGGCTCCCTTGTAAAAAGAGACTTGGTCTCAACAGGACTCTCCACTGCTTTAATAAAGATTAAAGAAATACATTTGTTCATTACTAGGGTAGCCTAGTGGTTAGAGTGTTGCGCTAGTAACTGAAAGGTTCTAAGTTCAAATCCCCGAGCTGACAAAGTACACATTTGTCATTCTGCCCCTGGACAAGGCAGTTAACACACTGTTCCTAGGCTGTCATTGAAAATAAGAATTTGTTCTTAACTGACTTGCCTAGGTAAAATAAATATACTGTATATTGTACAAGAAGTTTCTTTGGCCTCTCTCAAACATGAGTATTATTAAGCAGTAATGCAGTCCTCTTTCCATGATAGACTGACCAGGTGAATCCAGTTGAAAGCTATCATCCATTATTGTTGTCACCTGTTAAATCCACTTCAACCAGTGTAGGTGAAGGGGAGGAGACATGTTAAAGAAGTATTGTAAAGCCTTGAGACAATTGAGACGGATTGTGTATGTGTGCCATTCAGAGAGTGAATGGGAAAGACAAAAGATTTAAGTGCTTTTGAAATGGTGTATTGTAGGTGCCAGTTGCACCGGGTTGAGTGTGTCTAGAACTGCAACGGTGATAGGTTTTTCACACTCAACAGTTTCCCAACGGTGATAGGTTTTTCACACTCAACAGTTTCCAATGTGTATCAAGAATGGTCCACCACTCAAAGGACATCCAGCCAACTTGACACAACTGTGGGAAGAATTGGAGTCAACATGGGCCAGCATCCCTGTGGAACACTTTGGACACCTTGTAATCCATGCCCTGACCAACTGAGACTGTTCTGAGGGCAAAATATTAAGAAGGTGTTCTTAATGTTTTCTACACTCCATGTAGTTCAAGGAACATTCTCAAAACGCTGACATTTCCACTTATGGCCATCAGAGAGTGCTATTCAATCCCTAACTCCATGGCCGTGCATGGTCTTAAGGGAGACATTCTGTTATGTACCGCACACCCTAATTCAATCATACAAAGTTTTGGATAAGAAGTTGGTTCTGTAATATCCAATATCTAGTCCTCTTCAGCAGTGAGGAACACTTTGGATTTTAAAATGACGGCAGGTGTTTTATATTTAGAAAATCCTTCAGAGAAATACGGACATTATATGTAGATGTTCCCTATTAGTAATGATTACTGAATAACCTTTTGAGATCTGCGAAGCAACAATAGATCTTTGAAGAAAATATAAATAATCAGTTAATCCCATATGATCTCTTATAGAGACTTAGATATACATGTTAATATCATAATATGCTTATGGAACAGAGTGTCATTTTAACTTGTCGTGACCCAAATAAAATAAAACAATCCAAAACAAGCAGCAGAGAGAGAGAGAGAGAGAGAGAGAGAGAGAGAGAGAGAGAGAACAGCAAAAACAGGTCACTGCACAGGAGTTTAGACCAACGCCACCGTTGACTGATTCAGTTAACATGAATGTCTGTGATTGTTCAAACTGAGCACAGCAACACTGGCCTCAGCTGTATCCTTTGATAGAGAGAGAGCCAAGTGTCTGACAGTTACAGACCATGTGGCCATTCCACGGTTAGTTAATTTGCTGTGGCACGAGAGAGGGAACCGCTGGTAAAGTTGAAAATAAACATGGAGATTTATGCAGTTGTGTAATTTGGCTGGTTGAGAGCTGTAATGTGACAGCAAGAATGAAAGGATTTCCATTGAAATAGATAAAGATATACTGTATTGAGAAGGATGTAGTCAAGTGGCTTTATGAAAAGGGAAAGTTAACCTACACATTGACCTGAACTAAAACTCTGATACACCGCAATAGCTCTATTCGTGGGTGTGTGAAGGGATGAATGATCGTTAAAACTCTAACATCCTGGACTAAAGCCTCTCCAGATCATTGCAATACAAATGTCCATGTAAATATGGGTTGTATACAGTATAAGGGCCTAGCAGAGACTATTTGTGGCTGATCGCGTAGGCTAGCGGATTGTTGCATAAGACACCCCTGGCTGCTCCGCTGAGCTAAGGCCAGAAATAATAGCTACTGTACCACAGAATCAATCAGTCTGGGGGTTTTCCACATGCAGACAGGCCCCATTCTAGAGATACCACAAATAATGTGTGATGGCATGAGAGGCCTTTAAACATGTAGGATCACACAACTCTGGAGGAGCAAGGGAAAACAAAGTTATTAAAAACAGATCAAAGTTGTTTAAGATTACCCATCTTTCTGTCTCTATAGACCGTCGGGACTATACTTTGTTGCAATGCAATGTTTGAGTTCTTGTAATGCTTGAGGTCATCTGTTTAAATTGTTTAGGATGACCAATCTATTTGTCTGTACTTTATGGAATGCTTGAGTTCTTATGCTGTAAGAGCTTCCCGTGGAGATCTGGAAACTCTCAATGTTAACAGAGAGCCGAGAAGCCCCACTTGAAGATTCCAGATTCCTGGTGCTCAGTGGAATTCTTTTGACATTTGATCTCCCCCTCTCTCGGATACCCTCCTCCCTGCATGCTGTGTGAGACCAGCTGACACCTTTAATAGAGGGTGACTAGAAGTCTCTAGTGAGTGGTTAGCTCTCTCTAGTCTAACTAACTTAAATTGTGTTTGTTATGGGTCTGAGTCACAACCACTTTGTCTTGAGCACACTAGAATGAGGAGTTGGAGGTGGACGGGGATGGAGAGGGGGGTGCTGCTGTGAATGGATGAGCCAAGCTGATTCTCTCCTGGTTGTGTGCTGTCTATCTCTAGTCCAGATCACTCAAATTCATGGCGCTGTTTAAAGCCCTGCCTGTCTGCCTGACTACTTTGCCCTGCCTGCCTGGCTGCCTGTCTGCCTGCCTTTGTGTTTTACTGCCTGGCTGCCTGTTTGCCTGCCTGTATGTTTTACTGCCTGGCTGCCTGTTTGCCTTCCTGTCTGTTTTACTGCCTGGCTGCCTGTCTGCCTTTCTGTCTACCTGCTCTGACTGCTCTGCCTTCCTGACTGCATCTCTGGAGCAGGTTGAGTTAGTGTGTTGAGTTAGGGTGTTGAGTTAGTGTGGACCTCTGATCAGTAGGGATTAGTAATCAAAGCCCCCAAGGCCCAATTCTGTCTCTCTCCATGCGTGTCTCTGGCAGAGAGGTGCTTCTCAACCCCCTTAGACGGGACAGTCTGTGGCAGATTAGTCTAATCTCAGTGGTGTCCATAGTGTGAACCTTATGTGATGCAGACAGAGAGGGAGGGAGGGAGAGAGGGCCAGCCCTTTGTGGTTTATTGAGAAAACAATTTGTGTCCCAAACTAGTTGTGTCGCAAATGACACCCTATTCCCTATATAGTGCACTCTATTCCCTATATAGTGCACCCTATTCCCTATATAGTACAGCCTATTCCATACAACCTATTCCCTACATAGTGCACCCTATTCCCTATTTTATGTTGTTTAAAAAATGAACCTTTATTTAACCAGGTAGGGCAGTCGAGAACAAGTTCTCATTTACAACTGTGACCTGGCCAAGATAAAGCAAAGCAGTGCGACACAAACAACAACACAGAGCCAAGATAAAGCATAAACAAACGTACAGTCAACACAAAATAAAATAAAAATAGAAAGATCTATGTACAGTGTGTGCAAATGTAGAAGATTAGGGAGGTAAGGCAATAAATAGACCATAGAGGCGAAATAATTACAATTAAGCATTAACACTGGAGTGATAGATGTGCAGATGATGATGTGCAAGTAGAGATACTGGGGTGCAAAAAAGCAAGGAGATAAATAACAATATGGGGATGAGGTAGTTGGGTGTGCTATTTACAGATTGGCAGAGTACAGGTACAGTGATCGGTAAACTGCTCTGACAGCTGATGCTTAAAGTTAGAGAGGGAGATATACGTCTACAGCTTCAGTGATTTTTGCAGTGCGTTCCAGTCATTGGCAGCAGAGATCTGGAAGAAAAGGCGTGTTGGCCTTGGGGGTGACCAGTGAAATATACCTGCTAGAGCGCGTGCTACGGGTGGGTGTTGCTATGGTGACCAGTGAGCTGACATAAGGCGGGGCTTTACCTAGCAAAGACTTATAGATGACCTGGAGCCAGTGGGTTTGGCGACGAATATGTAACGAGGGCCAGCCAACGAGAGCATACAGGTCGCAGTGGTGGGTAGTATATGGGGCTTTGGTGACAAAACGGATGGCACTGTGATAGACTACATCCAGTTTCCTGAGTAGAGTGTTGGAGGCTATTTTGTAAATGACATCGCCGAAGTCAAGGATCGGTAGGATAGTCAGTTTTACGAGGGTATGTTTGGCAGCATGAGTGAAGGAGGCTTTGTTGTGAAATAGTAAGCCGGTTCTAGATTTAATTTTGGAATGGAGATGCTTTATGTGAGCCTGGAAGGAGAGTTTACAGTCTAACCAGACACCTAGGTATTTGTAGTTGTGATGGGTGTGGATGGATGTGTGTGTGTGTGTGTGTGTGTGTGTGTGTGTGTGTGTGTGTGTGTGTGTGTGTGTGTGTGTGTGTGTGTGTGTGTGTGTGTGTGTGTGTGTGTGTGTGTGTGTGTGTGTGTGTGTGTGTGTGTGTGTGTGTGTGTGTGTGTTTGTGCGTGTTTTTTTCCACAACTAAATGGTCCGTAGGATGATACAAACTGTTCCGTTGGTCTCTACTGTACAAACACAACTGCTTCTAAAATCTCCAGAACACTTGCAGATGCTGCACACCCACACAGACAGATTGATTCCTGTAATTTCCTTAAGATCAGCACTTCAGCTGAAGAGTGACATGGAGGGACAGGGGAAGGAAAGATGAGGAAGGAAGCATAGGTGGAGAGGAGGGGTGTTAAAAAGTTGAGCAATGTGGAAGAGAGAATTCCACTCTCTGTTTTCAAATTGAACTGATGCTGAAGTGGTCTGTTTATGTAGTCACTTGACTTGAAGATTGTTTTACTCACATTTTCAAGTGTCAATTTGATGCATCTGTGAGGCCACTATCACAATGGTTGACAACAGCAGCTGTGGTTAGTAATGGCCAGTGGCGACCCGTCAATCTGCCCCACCTGTTTTGAGCTCCACATTGGGTTTTTTGGGGGAGGGGGGGCTTGCCTGTTTTGCATATTATTTTGGCATTAGTACATCACATATCACTTAGCAAACAATGTAAAAAAAAAAAAGATCATTGAATTAATAAATCTTTTGTGTTTTCTTGATTAAGGCAGCTCCGAAATGCAGGTGTTTCCACCTAGCTCAGTACTTTCTGTGGTGGTGGGGCAAAAATACGGAGCGTTGCGCCGTGATTGGCTCAGTGTTCTGTAATTCATGGGGACACTAAGTCTCCGCCAAGTCTAAGGGTGGAGCTACAAAATTCTAGCCCCATGGGTGCTGCCATAGAGTTACATTAGAATTGCCCATCCAATATGGCTCAAGGTCATTGGCCTCAGACAAAATGACCTCAAATCACTCAAATATACAGTTTCTTTGATTGCACTGATGTCAACATCATACTTTCAAAATCTTAGTTAGCAGAGGCGTCATTACAGACACCCTGGTTTGAATCCAGGCTGTATCACAACTGGCCGTGATTGGGAGTCCCATAGGGCGGCGCACAATTGGCCCAGCGTCATCCGGGTTAGGCCAGTGTAGTCCTTCATTGTAAATAAGAATTTGGTCTTAACTGACTTGCCTAGTTAAATAAAGGTTAAATAAAAAAATAATTTGCAGTTGTTTTGAAAACACCATAAATCCAGAGAATGCCAGACTTTGATGATAACATTTTCCCACGAAGGACCGTCGCGCCACCTTCCTGTTCAAGTGAGCACAGCACAACAAGGTGAGTCCAAAAATGTATTGTATGCTGCTGCATAAATTAGGTAATATGCCAGATATGTGTACTGTAGCTAAGAAAGTAATACTATGCGACTGTTGTGTAGTAAGATGTTAGTAGCCCATGTGCCTCACCCTAATAATTTGGTCTATTTACCCTTCTAATTTGGCCAACTGTTCTGACTTGGTGGTGCACATGTAGGCTATAACCTGTTTTAGAGAAATGTAATCATTGAATATTGTAAGCGCTTTCAATTGTCTACTTATATGCCCTATTTATTTATCCTGTGGTTCTGACTTGGTGTATAGGGAGAACACTGTAAGAATGGCCCATGTTCTGAATTCTGTCGCTGTACATTTCAAAGGTGCTATACAAATAGTTAAATTTACTACGTCCGTCCTAGCTTGCTCATTAATGTCTTAATCGAAATTACGAATGCCTCTTATCCACTTGTTGTCCACTTATGCCATAGTTTGTACATTTCAATTGTCATTAGAAACCACATTTGTTTAAGCAAGTCAGCCATATCAGCCATGTTTTTTTTAAAGGCATTAAATGAAGCTGAATGAACTGTTTCACTGCCAGACAAGGCTCTACTGATAGCCAGGTGTAACAATGGTAAGATGTTGGGACTGCAGTAGGGACAGCTTTATGTAGGCCCTAACAGTTTGTAGGCACCGTGTGTCACCGTTATAGTCCAATTAATGTATTGTTTAGTGTTGTGTTGTGTAGTGGCTTTGCTGGCATGCACCCCCCCCCCCCCCCCCCAACAACATGCTAAAATTGCCACTGCTAATGGCCCAACTTCAACTTTCTTAGGTTGGCTACATTGTGAAAACAGTTACACAGATGCACTGTCATCAACAGCTCAATTCACTATTCATAACATTCCTCTTCAACATACCTCAACCCAAACAATTAGAAACTAACTATGGCCATTGGAAAGCCATTGCAGCCAGAGCACAAACAGAGCTTTCAGCCAACAGTAATGCTTGGGTCAGCCCAGCTGAATGTGTTTCTTTGTCAATGACAGAACACACCAAAACAGTGCAAAAGTTCTTAGAACTCGTTACAAAGATTCTTTAAAACTTTGGAATCGCATTTGATTATCCATCAATGGAATTCCATTAGATATTTTGGTAGAAATGTACTTACTGGTAACTACTTGTAATTGCCATGGTTATTACTATGTTATAACCCAATTATTCTGAGCTGTAGAGTAAAGTGCAACAGGTTACTTATTTTCTTGTGGCTCTCAGTGTACCTCAGCTAGTCAGCACTGGGGCTTATTGTGGCCTAGACACTTCACACTCCTGGTGACTCAGGGGCTGAGGTAATGATGAGTGTCCATCCAGTCCAGTAAAATCTGGATTTCATATTCCCTTTGGGCAGACGGTTAAACAGTATGAACAGAAGGTATTATGCAAGAGTGAATGACGCTCCTCTCCTCTCCTCTCCTCTCCTCACTTCTCTTCTCTTCTCCACTCCTATCTCCTCTCCTCACTTCTCTTCTCCTCTCCTCTCTTCTCCTCACTTCTCTTCTTCTCAATTCTCTTCTTCTCTCCTCTTTCCTCTCTTCTCACTTCTCTTCTTCTCACTTCTCTTCTTCTCTCCTCTTTCCTCTCTTCTCACTTCTCCTCTCTCCTCATCTCCTCTTCTCTCCTCTTTCCTCTCTTCTCCTCTCTCCTCATCTCCTCTTCTCTCCACTTTCCTCTCTTCTCACTTCTCCTCTCCTCTCTCCTCTTCTCTACTCTTTCCTCTCTTCGCTCTTCACGTCTCTTTGCTTCTCCTCTCCACGCCTCTCCTCTCTTCTCCTCCAGAACATTAAGTGCCTATTTGAACCATATTGAATGATTTCTCACTCTGTGTTGCTGATTAACTGAATTAGCGTAGTCTACTGTACGTTGACAACTGCCTAAAGCACCAGGAAGAGGAGAGGTAAGTGCCCATTGCCCAACAAACACAGGGTTAGAGGCTGACAATTAGCTTGATTCTTAGGGTAAATCAAAATATGGTAACTAATGGTTAATTAAAAAATAATTCTGTCCCAAACCAGGAGGCAGATAGCCTCATCATTTTTGTATTTACTAGGGATCCCCATTAGTTCCTGCCAAGGCAGCAGCTACTCTTCCTCGGGTCCAAACACATTAAGGCACTTACATTACCGATAAAACAAAAGATAAAACAGTACAGCATAAAACATTATTACACCACTATATATCTACAATACAAATGTATAATACCACCATATAACAATATTACAATGTAATGTGTGTGTAGAGTGCATGTGCTAGCGTTTGTTTGCGTATGCGTGTGTCTGTACCTGTGTGTGTCGCTTTACAGTGTAATGAATACTCGGGGAGAAAAAGGTGTAGATTCACGCGCAGAGCGCGGCAGGTGTTTATTTCACCTTCGCTGAAGGCAGGAATCGGGGTCACAAGCAGGCAATGGTCATACACAGGTAGGCAAACAGGCAGGTGAATCAAACTAGGACTGAAGGGTATAACTGGTTCTCACAAACGAGCTAGGAAAAGGCTTAGTAGAGTCAAAACGAACAATACCTCACAAAGGCACAAACAGAATGAACTGAACTAAATAAGGAGCTGATGAGACCAGGTGAGTAACTAACACAGGTGAAATCAATGAACAAAAATGAAAGACAGGGCTACGTTCAAGAACACAAGGTTGACTAAGAAAATAAATACAAAACCTTACACACAGAGCTCGCTGTTCCATAAGATGCATTTTTATCCGTTTTTTAAAATCTGATTCTTCTGCTTGCATCAGTTACCTGATGTGGAATAGAGTTCCATGTAGTCATTACTCTATGTAGTACTGTGCGCCTCCCATTGTCTGTTCTGGACTTGGGGATTGTGAAGAGACCTCTGGTGGCATGTCTTGTGGGGTATGCATGGGTGCACCGAGCTGTGTGTTTAAACTGCTAGCACACAGCTCGGTGCATTTAGCATGTCAAAACTTCTTACAAAAATGAGTATTGATGAAGTCAATCTCTCCTCCACTTTGAGCCATGAGAGATTGACATGCATATCATTAATGTTAGCTCTCCATGTAGATTTAAGTGCCAGCTGTGCTGCCCTGTTCTGAGCCAATTGTAATTTTCCCTATTTGTAGCACCTGACCACACGACTGAACAGTAGTCCAGGTGTGACAAAACTAGGGCCTGTAGGACCTGCCTTGTTGATAGTGTTGTTAAGAAGGCAGAGCAGCGCTTTATTATGGACAGACTTCTCCCAATTTTAGCTACTGTTTTGACCATGACAGTTTACAATCCAGGGTTACTCCAAGCAGTTTAGTCATCTCAACTTGCTCATTTTCCACATGATTTATTACAAGGTTTAGTTGAGGTTTAGGGTTACGTGAAGGATTTGTCCCAAATACACTGCTTTTAGTTTTGGAAATATTTCGGACTAACTTATTACTTGTCACCCATTCTGAAAATAACTGCAGCTCTTTGTTAAGTATTGCAGTCATTTCAGTCGCTGTAGTAGCTGACGTGTATAGTGTTGAGTCATCCACATACATAGACACTCTGGCTTTACTCAAAGCCAGTGGCATGTCGTTAGTAAACATGGGAAAAAGAAGGGGCCTAGACAGCTGCCTTGGGGAATTCCTGAATCTACCTGGATTATGTTGGAGAGGCTTCCATTAAAGAAAACTCTCTGTGTTCTGTTAGACAGGTAACTCTTTATCCACAATATAGCAGGGGGTGTAAAGCCATAACACATATGTTTTTTCCAGCAGTAGACTATGATCAATACTGTCAAAAGCCCCACTGAAGTCTAACAAAACAGCCCCCACAATCTTTTTATCATCAATTTCTCTCAGCCAATTATCAGTCATTTGTGAAAGTTCTGTGCTTGTTGAATGTCATTCCCTATAAGCGTGCTGAAAGTCTGCTGTCAATTTGTTTACTGTAAAATAGCATTGTATCTATCAAACTCCATTTTTTCCAAAAGTTTACTGAGGGTTGGTAACAGGCTGATTGGTCAGCTATTTAAGCCCGTAAAGGGGGTTTTACTATTCGTAGGTAGCGGAAGGACTTTTGCTTCCCTCCAGGCCTGAGGGCACACACTTTCTAGTAGGTGTAAATTGAAGATGTGGCAAATAGGAGTGGCAATATCATTCGCTATTATCCTCAGTAATTTTCCATCCAAGTTGTCAGTGCCAGTCTGTTAGTGCCATCATGCCAACTCCTTGTCCCTCATTGTCATGCCAATGTTTGGTTTGACAATGACGGCAGTGGAGTTGGCAAGAGGAAAAACAGATCTGTGACACAGCTGTTTACCATTTAAAGACAAAATGCACTGGTCTCAGCAATTACTGTAGGACCAAATCACAATCAGTGAGTACCTCTTAAACTGTTTAGTAAGTAGACTAAAATTAGACTAAATACGCAGAAGGGACAAGAACAAAAACAAACTGTCCCAAAAACATTCTTGTCCCACATGCAATGTTTGCTATGACAAGATGTGACGCATTGTTTGCTGTGACAAGATGTGATGCACTCATTGTTGAACCAGACCAGTCCAGACCTCTCTTGTGGGGGAGGGAGGGAGGGCTGTGGGAACAGTTTTGTCTAGGGTGTTCTCTTCTAGTTTCCTCATCTTCCTGAATGCCCCCTCCTCATCCCCCTTCTCTTCGACGTTACCACCCCATTTATGTCCAAATCAGGTCAAGTTACCAGACACATGAGACACACACAAACCCTGCCCCTTGTGCACAAAGACTTCAGTAAACAGAATGGTTACCTTGGAGCACTGACTCACTGAACTTTATCATCTCAAGTGTCTGGAAGAGATTATACTGACAACTTCATATAACACTGGTGTTCTCAGATTGAGGATTAGCTCTCTATATAGTGACGGTAGTGAGTTCAGGGTGTCCCACACAGCAGGCCAGCAGGGAACACACTGCTTCCTGTTTGTGTCACATTCATATGCCCCATGCACCTGCAGCAAGGCACATGGCCCTGGCTGAAAACACTGTCAGCCCAATTACTTTCTACCAGGCAGAGAGAGAAAACAAAGCAGCACATGTTGTGAAACAGTAGCATGGTGTAAAAACACTCCTTGCCACTGGAGTAAATATAGTTCAACTAAACCCCCTTGTACAACGCTTACAGACTGGTCCTGGTTTAATAAAAGAACGCAATGATAGTTTGTTGTGGATGGATATAAAGTACGAGGTACTTTCCACTAAAACTATAGTCTTGAGTAGCTGGCCAATGGGTGCCAAGATCACTAAAACTATAGTCTTGAGTAGCTGGCCAATGGATGCCAAGATCACTAAAACTATAGTCTTGAGTAGCTGGCCAATGGGTGCCAAGATCACTAAAACTATAGCCTTGAGTAGCTGGCCAATGGATGCCAAGATCACTAAAACTAGTAGAGCCACATCTGTAGACTGCAGCAGCTATAAGCATAGTTTACAGTAAACTGCAGTAAATCATTGTATAGCTTACAGTAAATCACCTTGAAATGGCCTTTGAATTGCATTGCTCACCATTCCCAGATGTGAATGTAGACCCAATAGACCATTCCTATTGGGCCATCTCCAAATAGACACATGGCTTCTCAGTTCTAAGCCAATGAAACACAGCTATCTTCTTGTGTTTCTATCACAATATTCTCCAACGAATATGTCTGCATGTGACATAGAAGTAAGGGTGCATGATCTCCGGGAAACAGGGGCTCTCCTCCACTGGCACTTTCCATTTACCAGAAGTCCTCATTGAAAACAGACAGGAGGGGAAAACAGAGGGTGGAGGAGGGGGGCATAGTGTGTGGGGGCGTATAAAACAACCAGATCCTGCCAAAAGAGTGTATAACTTCTGGCTAGTAACTCTGTCCCTCATCGCTCTGACACACAAAGAGCTCTGTGATCATCCATAGTGCTGTGCCGGTGTTAGTGTGTGTGTGTTAATGTGTGTGTGTGTGTGTGTGTGTGTGTGTGTGTGTGTGTGTGTGTGTGTGTGTGTGTGTGTGTGTGTGTGTGTGTGTGTGTGTGTGTGTGTGTGTGTGTGTGTGTGTGTGTGTGTGTGTGTGTGTGTGTGTGTGTGTGTGTGTGTGTGTGTGTGTGTGCATAAACATTATTGTCTAAGGGGAAGCTGGTTTGATGTTGATTTGTTTTTCTGTGTGCCAAATACGGCAGATATTGTTGTTGTGGGGGGAGGCCAGGGGGAGGTGCTCAGTTTGGAAGTGGGCTGTTCAATTGACAGCTCCATGGAGCAGGTCTTTGCCAAGAAGCTGCTTAAATGCCAGCCCCGCGTGGCACGCTGGGATGCCTCGGGTGTAGGTGCAAGCTGGTGGCGCTGATATTTGGCAGTCTCGGCCAGGTACACAGGCTTGCAGGGCGTGGCCTCCAGTATGCGGGCCTGACAATAAACTAGGGCAAAGCAATTGGCTAGGTACTGCTCTGTTTCAGCTGTCATGAGCAGCCTAGCTGTGTGGAGAAGGAGATGCTTTCGGTACCCTGGACTGCCACGCATACAGGGACCTTTGAAATGTTTGGATCCTTTTCTTGTTTGTGTGCGTGTGTGCATGTGTGTGTGTGTCATTCATACCAGTGTTGCATGCAGAGTGAACGTGTCAGTTGACACTCATTAGGCCTTCTGTCAGACAGTGGCTGGAGACAGAATACTTTGCAGGGTCGTTAAATCTAACTTGTCTAACAGAGAAAGCTCCATGTTAGACCTAGTCGGGTCAAATGGGAGTCTCCCCCCTCTACCCCAGCCAGTCTATCCTCTGATCTCACAAAGTGGTCCGTCTGTAATCCCACTTACACAATAACACACCAAGGCCATGCTACGCTGATGTTTGGCGACCTCGTGTTTTCTAAAACATTTTTTTACAACTAACAAAAACATACATAGACAAAAACAATTTCACAACATCACATCAATGGAGGACCATCCTCCTCAGTGAATTAATATTTTTTTAAATGGTAAAACATTTAAAAAAGTTATCCTTTTTAGAATAAACTTAACTAAATATAATCACGTCACCAACTAATTGATTAAACACACTATTTTGCAAAGGTCTTGTCACGTCCTGACCATAGAAAGCCTGTGTTTTCTATGGTAGAGTAGGTCAGGGAGTGACTAGGGGTTTTAGTCTAGTTTATTATTTCTATGTGGGGTTCTAGGTTTAATTTTCTTTGTTGGGGTTTGTGTATGATTTCCAATTAGAGGCAGCTGGTAATCGTTGTCTCTAATTGGGGATCATACTTAAGTTGCATTTTTCCACCTGTGGGTTATGGGATATTATTTATGTTTAGTTGCCTGTTAGCACTGCATTGTCGTCATGGTTTGTTTATTCTTTATTTGTTTTGTATTTGATTAAGTTTCACTTTATTCATTAAAAGTATGTGGAACTCTACGTACGCTGCGCCTCGGTCCGACCATCATTATTACGAACATCGTGACAGGTCTACAGTAGCCACAACAGCACTCTGTAGGGTAGCACCATGGTGTAGCCAGAGGACAGCTAGCTTCCATCCTACTCTGGGTACATTGACTTCAACACAAAACTTAGGAGGCTACACAGTAATTATGACAACTTCCGGAGGACATCCTCCAACCTATCAGAGCTTGCAGCATGAACTGACATGTTGTCCACCCAATCAAAGGATCAGAGAATTAATATAGTACTGAAAGCATAAGCTATAGCTAGCTAGCACTGCAGTGTATAAAATGTGGTGAGTAGATGGCTCAAAGTGAGAGAAAGACAATAGCTAATTAATTTCTTCCAAAATGAAGGAGAAACAAGAGAGAAATATATATAGAGAGAGATTATAATTTTTTTCACTTTCAGTTTCACTTACTTAGCTAGCAAATGCAGCTAGCTAGTTTAGCCTACTGAAACCCTGCTCAAACAGAGGGATGCTATGTTACCTAGATGGCTATGACTAGCCAACACAACACTGGAACTCTTCCAAGTCAATGTAAACTTTTGATTTTGCTAATTTATTGCAACTGGGGCCCGCCGGTGTAACTGCTTACTGCATGACCGTAGCAGGTTTACTAATGCGTTAGTTTTATTAGCTATGCTGACTATGACGTTACTTTAGCTAATATGGTGACAACGATGTAGGCTGTGTATAGCGGTTAGCGGTTATGATATGAAGGTTTTCTCACCTGGTCACAGACAGCTGATGTGTTGTGCATTGAAGTCCACAAGTGAAGGGAAGAGGTGAGAGGATGCGAGAAGAGCGCATGGATGCGAGAAGGAATACAACATGGCTGTGTGTTTACGGATGATCAGGGGTGTATTCATTCCGCCGATTCTGCTTTAAAACTTTTCTTAAACGGAAGCAAACGGAACAAAATGGGGATAAACATACTTGAATTTGTCCAATAGAAACTCTCGTTTGCAACTGTTGGACAAATGATTACAGTGTCACTGTCTGTTCATGTGTCACTGTTTGTCACCTCAAATTTGTCTCTCGACCGGTGTGCACCTACGTTGTAAACTTTCATTCATAGGCTAGGTTGTAGAGAATTCTAGTTTCATGCAATAGCCTAAACCTATCGCTGTTACATTGAACCGGGTGAATGGAATATGAGTGATAGTCATCCACTATGCTGTAATTAAAATAAGACCATGCTAATTAAACAAAAATCCTCCTCCCTCATTTTAAACGGCACTGACCGCCACTGCATCACATTTACATAAACATTAATGACATCACACTTGCTCAGACTTACATGTTCCCACCGGGTCCACATCCAATGCTGTTTCTAATACTTGTAAGACTGTCACGCCCTGACCATAGTAAGCTGTTTTTTCTCTTTGTTGGTTGGGGCGTGATAGTGTCTAGGGTGGGTTATCTAGTTTTTTTTGCATGTCTATGTTGGCCTAATATGGTTCCCAATCAGAGACAGCTGTTTATCGTTGTCTCTGATTGGGGATCATATTTAGGTAGCCATTTCCCTTTTGTGTTTGTGGGATCTTGACTATGTTTCGTTGCCTGTCTGCACTATTTTGTATAGCTTCACGTTTCGTTTGTGCTTTATTGTTTTGTTTTGGAGAATTTTCAGTTTATTAAAATTATGTGGAACTCTACTCACGCTGCGCCTTGGTCTCACTCATACAACGAACGTGACAAAGACTCTGCCTCATATGACTTTAAATTGTATTATGTTGTTTTTGTCTGTAGACAGATTTTTTTCAATATTTAAATAATAAAGCATTTTATTCTTCCATTCTCTTAATGTTGGAGAATCATGTGTTTTTTTCCATGTACATTATTATTGTTATTAGGGCACATGGTTATTAATGCCCTAATGATGAACAATGCAATGAGAGTTGGTGTTATGTTGGTACTATGAAGTCAGACTAATAGAGGTACAATACCATAAATGATGTGTTTCTTACTGTAAAACAAAACTTTATAAGACATTTAAAACATCAACTACAAAACATCCTGACTTCTACACTAAACAAAACAATCCAACTCCTCCAGATTTATTTTCAACCAACAGAACACAGTAAACAACATCCCTTCATCTTCTTTTTCATCATCACGTAACTGAACATCAAGCATCATCAGTAATAGAAGAGAGGTCCATTGTGAAGTGATATGAGTCCTGCCTGGGTTTCACCTGAGAGGAGAGAGAGGGGAGAGAGAGGGGAGAGATGGGAGAGAAGAGTGAGAGAGAGAGAGAGAGAGAGAGGAGAGAGAGATGAGAGGGGAGAGAGGGAAGAGAGAGAAGGGTGAGAGGAGATAGAAGGGTGAGAGGAGAGAGTGAGGGGATAAAGAGAGGAGAGAGAGAGGGGATAAAGAGAGGAAAGAGAGAGGAAGAGAGAGAAGGGAGAGAAGGGAGAGAGAGAGAAGAGAGAGGGGTGAGGGGAGAGAGAGGGGGAGAGAGGGGAGAGAGAGAGGGGGAGAGAGGGAAAAGAGAGGGGAGAGAGGAGAGAGGGGAGAGAGAGAGAGGAGAGAGAGAGGAGAGAGAGGGGAGAAAGAGGGGGGGGAGAGAGAGAGGGAAGAGTGAGGAGAGAGGGGAGAGAGAGGGGATACAGAGAGGAGAGAGAGGGGATAAAGAGAGAAAAGAGAGAAGGGAGAGAGGGGAGAGATTGGGGAGAGAGAAGAGAGAGAGGGGAGTGAGAGGAGAGAGAGGGGAGAGAGAGGAGAGAGGGGCAAGGGTAGAGAGAGAGGGGAGAGAGAAGGGAGAGAGAGGGGGGAGAGAGGGGAGAGAGAGGGAGAGAGAGGGGAGAGAGAGGGGATACAGAGAGGAGAGAGAGGGGAGAGAGAGGAGTGTGTGGGTGGAAGCTCAATCTGAGTGTTTATGGAAGGCAGGACTCAGTCAGTCCACTAGCTTATGATGTCAGTGTGTGTGTGTGTGTGTGTGTGTGTGTGTGTGTGTGTGTGTGTGTGTGTGTGTGTGTGTGTGTGTGTGTGTGTGTGTGTGTGTGTGTGTGTGTGTGTGTGTGTGTGTGTGTGTGTGTGTGTCAGTCGAGTTATATACTGCCTCTCTTTGAGGGAAGCTGTGGCCCCCGTGCCCTAACACTGTGGGTTGAATCTAATCGAAAGGCTCCACAAGGGCCCTCACCAAGCTGAAGCCAAGCCGGAAGCCATCTCCAGCTAGCAGTGCTTTCAGGTGGCTGGCGTGAGTGTAGGTGCAGTAGAATAGAACGTAGCCTATAGGCATTGCAGACTTTGGCTATTCCTGCATGAACAATGATGTAAGACTATGATTGAGAGGCTGTAAATGAATACCACCCACAACCTGGGGCCCACATTCTGTTCTCTGTAAATCATAAAACCATCTTTATGTAATATGACTCAAATCACATTGTATTTGTCACATGCTTTGTAAACAACAGGTCTTGACTAACGGTGAAATGCTTACTTACG
Source organism: Salvelinus fontinalis (assembly GCF_029448725.1). Classification (NCBI taxonomy): domain Eukaryota; kingdom Metazoa; phylum Chordata; class Actinopteri; order Salmoniformes; family Salmonidae; genus Salvelinus; species Salvelinus fontinalis. The sequence goes on along the minus strand of NC_074666.1, from coordinate 7,979,542 downwards.
GGCCCTTCCCAACAATGCAGAGAGAAAGAAAATAGAGAAATATTATTAAAAAGTCAAACAAGATCATCTCCTTTGTCTTGCTGATGTTGAGGATAGAGGTTGTTGTTCTGCCAACACACTGACAGGTCTCTGACCTCCTCCCTATAGGCTCCAATTGTAAGAGGACACGCCCACTGTTTATGGAAGCGGGTCATTGCTACTAAAACATCTGTAGTTATCAGGAGAGATGTTTGTTTCTCAAGTTCCATTGATCAACTTTCAATGGTCATGATTTATGGTGAATTTGGCATTTCAATTGATTTATGTCCAATTGCTGTATCATTGTTTTATTACCAATACATTGGTAACATTTATAAAGGGTCTATAAGTTGTTTATAAACTATTAACTTTCACTTAATAGATTATAAAGTATAACTAATAATCAGTAATGAAACACTAGTTGAAATTGTGTGATCGTTAATTTGGTTCTTGCCTAAATCTGTAATAATTGCATGACTGTAGTGCTTTACTATTTTTTATTCTTACTGTAAAGTATTTTCAAAGGTAAAACTGCAAAGTTTACTGTATTCTGATACAATTTAGACATACAGTATCGGTCAAACGTTTGGACACACCTACTCATTCAAGGGTTTTTCTTTATTTTTACTATTTTCTATATTGTAGAATAATAGTGAAGACATAAAAACTATTAAATAACACATAGAATTACGTAGTAACCAAAAAAGTGTTAAACAAATCAAAATATATTTTACATTCTTAAAAGTAGCCGCCCTTTGCCTTAATGACAGCTTTGCACACTCTTGGCATCCTCTCAACCATCTTCACCTGGAATGCTTTTCCAACATTCTTGAAGGAGTTCCTACATATAATGAGCACCAAATGACAGATTTCCACTGTTCTAATATATGTTACTCGTGTTTCTTGGACCAAGCAAGTCTCTTCTTATTATTGGTGTCCTTTAGTAGTGGTTTCTTTGCAGCAATTCGACCATGAAGGCTTGATTCATGCAGTCTCTTCTGAACAGTTGATGTTGAGATGTGTTACTTGAACTCTGTGAAGTGTTAAATTTGGGCTGCAATTTCTGAGGCTGGTAACTCTAATGAACTTATCCTCTGCAGTAGAGGTAAATCTAGATCTTCCTTTCCTGTGGCGGTCCTCATGAGAGCCAGTTTCATCATAGCGCTTGATGGTTTTTGCGACTGCACTTGGAGAAACTTTCAAAGTTCTTCAAATTTTCTGTATTGACTAATCTACTTTGAAGAATCTCAAATATATTTTGATTTGTTTTGGTTACTACATGATTCCATATGTGTTATTTCATAGTGTTGATGTATTCACTATTATTATATTTTGTAGAAAAGAGTAAAAATAAAGAAAAACATTTGAATGAGTAGGTGTGTCCAAACTTTTCACTGGTACTGTGTTTTACACTCCATATGGTGTACCAAAGCTGTTGGATAGCGCAAAAAACCTTGCCATGCCATATGCCTTCACACACTCCCTCTATCTCTCTAGCAAATGTCCTTTTCACTTTTTCATTCTCACAAAACGTTATATGTAACATTATGGTCCTATGTCGTTCAAAGAGAATCGATGGCTGGCAAACTGACCAATGAGAGTGCGCTAACGTTTCGATTTTTCTGATTCTTCACTGTGATTGGCTTACTGCCATGCAGAACGATCCGCCTCTAAGCCTATTATAGGCTGTTTCACCGCTTTCTGTAAGGCATTTGAATACGGCTGGTCGTGGTCACAGTTTCAAATGACTTGTGATTCGAAGGACTGCATGGACACAATGGATGGACCATACGAATAGGAATTTCACGCTCTGAAAAGACTGGTCGGTAGTATTCGTATGCTTTTTGTGCACATATTTCCATGGAATATCTTTGAAGATTAATTTCTTACATATGATATTATTTTGCAAAGACTTGGAATAGCTGTATTTGATACACATAGTCTACATCCTTTTTATATTGTTACAATTGTTAGTTTTTTCTAGTCGGGGTAAATTGATCACAATATGTCCACAATGAAAGTCTTATTATTTGTAACAAGGAAACATGCTGGGAACTTTCCAGACAAAAGTGTTAGGCTATGCTATGCATTCCCAATATATTTCTAATTACAGTGCTTTCAATGGGTTTGAAGGTTGCACTTTGAGTGAAGGCAAAAACGGCTTATGATGGCAGATGTTGACTTTTACAAATAAAAATGCTTTGCAAAATCACTTACAAATCCCAGTCACTTATATATGATATAATTACAGCTAATTTCAGTTGTTTTGTACTTCAATTGTGTTATTGTTTTGCTTTAGTCTGCAGTTTAATGCCTGCCTGTGTAATTACTTGCCTGGCATGCATTAGCCTAGGTTACTCACTAGTGTTGTGGCTGAGTGTGGTTCAGCCCAGGAGGAGGGTTCTATGGAAGACTGCTTTCCACATAATAAGACCGCACGAGTCAAGAGTAATTAACAGTACCCGGGGAGTGGGCTGGGTGAGTTGTGATTATCCTGTCTGTGCTACAGTACAGTACATTGGTTAGTTAGCTTGCTACAGTTAGCTGGATACTGGGCTGAGAATAAACATAACTGGGTGGGACATGAGATTTCTTCAAAACAATATCCATCTTATTATATACTATGTCCAAGAGGGATATAGTATATCTATCTTATTTTATTACTCTACATTTGCTTCTCTATCAGATTTGAGTTCTTATTTTTTTCTAGACTAGGGAACAGGCAAAACAAGGTGGGACATGTGGGAATGAGATATTTTATTCCCTCCATTTTATAAACAGTATCCATCTTATTGGACGTTATATCCAAGATGGATACAGTATAATGTACTGCATATCAGTCTTATTTTCTGACTGTTATTTTATTGGCTCCTTTATCAGATAGATTGAGTTCTTATCTGTTTCCACATAAACCTTTAAACTCAGTCAACCCCAGCCAGGCTAGTTTAGTGTAAGCCTGTTGCATCAGTCAGAGAATGTCACTTTCATTCAAATGTAGTACGTCTATCTAGTACACTGTAAAGGGGTTACTGTGAATTTGATAGTAGCTTACAGGCAGCTTTTCTATTTTTCATATTACAGTACTCCTACTTTAATATAAAGACGGTATCAAAGCAAGTGCTACGTAATGACACAAGTACAATACCGTAAAATTGACTGTATTATATGGTTAAAAAAAGTAAACGCTACCGTAATCGGATTGGATGAATGAAATTCATTGAGGGGAGGGGTTTGCATTTCACAGTAATTTACTGTCAATACAAGGGATTGGTGCAAGCAGGTTGGCTCCTAGGTAAAGTGTTTTTACACATAACAGTATATTATTTAATATTTGGTGTTTTATATCACTTGCACTTCTAGAGGCCTTAAGAACGGCTTCCAAACTGCAGTGACTACAGGGCAAAATAGACCAAAAGGACATGGAAAAATGCTCAACCAATACTGTTTAAGACTTGCTGCCATTCCAATCTGTCCCCTATACAAATTGATGGGGCACTATAACCACATATGCTTTAAATTGGTACAGCATTTTCACTCACTGGTGCAACAAATATAGCCTCTTACAAGGCACACCTCAAAATATGTCAATGAGCCAGAAACAACAATACCATGCACCCACTAATGGTCACTGTATTGTGTGGCGTGGAATTACAGTACCATTCAAAATACAGCAATTATTTCCCCGTCCACAACATTTTCCCACAATGCATCCTAATTTACAGTATGGTACAAAATTGTTGATAATACCATATCATTTACTGTTTTCCAGTTACAGCGTAGATCTAATCTTTATTGTGTGGGGGGTCCCTGTAGTAGTAATGCTGGGTGGTGATTGGTTGAATAGCTCTTGTGTTTCAGATTGTCAGCTCCTGTTGTAGCAGGTCGCCTTAAAGGCCACGTTGCAAACTACGCAAACGCAGCGACGGAGCGTCGTTTTCTACGTCGTTCTACGTACTTTAGTGCGGCTCAAATATTAGAATGGACTGTATACAACGCTCCGTGGTTCTGTTCGCGTAGGCTCCTTTAGCCCTGTTTGAACAGAGTAAAGAAGAAAGCATCTTTAATCTCTTAACAGTGTTAAGGAAGCCAGCAGGGAGAACGAGATCAGGGTTAGAATGTGCCAGGATGTCGGTTGAATGAGACAGTGGCATAAACAGGCTTATACCAGCATGGTGTAGACTAAGCAGTAGAAGGGATATGAGACAGTGACGCAGTCAGGCTTATACCAGCATGGTGTTGACATACAGTAATAGGGTAACATTATAGTAACTTCACACACACTGCTAGTACTTATTACATAAGTTGTTACAGTTCAGCTTTTCTCTCTCTCTTACACACGCAAGCACACACACACACACACACACACACACACACACACACACACACACACACACACACACACACACACACACACACACACACACACAATATCTTTCTTAGGGAAATAACATTGAATTGAAAGCATGAAAAATAAAGTGATCAGTTAGGAGTTTAAGAGAAGAAAAACAAAGATTGAACATTGTTTTTATATTTTCACATCTCTTCAACAGGTCAACATGCCTCCCACGACACCGTATGCTGGCAAGTTCAGTACCAGCACTTATAACAACAACATTAATCTCCACAAATACCACCAGCCCATGGAAGTGAGCTACGGGGACATGTGCTACCATGACAACAGTCTTGTTTCTGGCTCCCTGGAGGCCCTAATACAACATTTAGTTCCCACAGTGGACTACTACCCTGACGTGAGTGCTATCTCTGGTCCAAGAACAACAACATAAAACATGAACAATGGAATCATACAAACATATTTGGGGTTATGATAGGGTAAAAACAGGCTCAATGCATTAGAATTTCCATTCTTCAAGAACATGATGGTAGTGCTGTTATCTCTGGTCCAATACGATCTCTCAGGGGGACTCTAATGACAACAACAAAAACATAAATAATGGACTTTTACAAACTGTTGTTATGCCAAATAGAATACAGCTATGTTTTGTGTTGTGTGTACTAACGAAGTCCATAAAGCATTCATAAGTTCTATCCTTCAAGAACGAATGGGTAGACTATGTACAGTATAGTATTAGCTGATTTCACAACTGAATAGCAGGAAATGTGCCAGTATGTGCTAGGTTGATACTGGATTTATGCTGGGTTGATACTGGGTTTATGCTGGGTTCATACTGGCTTTATGCTGGGTTCATACTGGCTTTATGCTGGGTTCATACTGGCTTTATGCTGGGTTCATACTGGCTTTATGCTGGGTTGATACTGGGTTTATGCTGGGTTGATACTGGGTTTATGCTGGGTTGATACTGGCTTTATGCTGGGCTGATACTGGCTTTATGCTGGGTTCATACTGGCTTTATGCTGGGTTGATACTGGGTTTATGCTGGGTTGTTACTGTGTTTATGCTGGGTTGATACTGTGTTTATGCTGGGTTGGTACTTGCTTTATGCTGGGTTGATACTGGCTTTATGCTGGGTTGATACTGGGTTTATACTGTGTTTATGCTGGGTTGATACTGTGTTTATGCTGGGTTGGTACTTGCTTTATGCTGGGTTGATACTGGCTTTATGCTGGGTTGATACTGGGTTTATGCTGGGTTGATACTGGCTTTATGCTGGGTTGATACTATGTTTATGCTGGGTTTATGCTGGGTTGATACTGGCTTTATGCTGGGTTGATACTGGGTTGATACTGGGTTGATACTGGTTTTATGCTGGGTTGATACTGTGTTTATGCTGGGTTGATACTGGCTTTATGCTGGGTTGATACTGGCTTTATGCTGGGTTGATACTGGGTTGATACTGTGTTTATGCTGGGTTGATACTGGGTTGATACTGGGTTGATACTGGCTTTATGCTGGGTTGATACTGGGTTGATACTGGGTTGATACTGGGTTGATACTGGGTTGATACTGGCTTTATGCTGGGTTGATACTGGGTTGATACTGTGTTTATGATGGGTTGATACTGGCTTTATGCTGGGTTGATACTGGCTTTATGCTGGGTTGATACTGGGTTGATACTGGGTTGATACTGGGTTGATACTGTGTTTATGCTGGGTTGATACTGGCTTTATGCTGGGTTGATACTGGGTTTATGCTGGGTATATACTGGCTTTATGCTGGGTTGATACTGGCTTTATGCTGGGTTGATACTGGTTTTATGCTGGGTTGATACTGGCTTTATGCTGGGTTGATACTGGGTTTATGCTGGGTATATACTGGCTTTATGCTGGGTTGATACTGGCTTTATGCTGGGTATATAATGGCTTTATGCTGGGTATATACTGGCTTTATGCTGGGTATATAATGGCTTTATGCTGGGTATATACTGGTTTTATGCTGGGTTGATACTGGGTTGATACTGGGTTGATACTGGCTTTATGCTGGGTTGATACTGGCTTTATGCTGGGTTGATACTGGCTTTATGCTGGGTTGATAATGGGTTTATGCTGGGTTGATACTGGGTTTATGCTGGGTTGATAATGGCTTTATGCTGGGTTGATACTGGCTTTATGCTGGGTTGATACTGGGTTTATGCTGGGTTGATACTGGGTTTATGCTGGGTTGATACTGGCTTTATGCTGGGTTAATACTGGGTTTATGCTGGGTTGATACTGGCTTTATGCTGGGTTGATACTGGGTTTATGCTGGGTTGATAATGGCTTTATGCTGGGTTGATACTGGCTTTATGCTGGGTTGATACTGGGTTTATGCTGGGTTGATACTGGGTTTATGCTGGGTATATACTGGCTTTATGCTGGGTTGATACTGGGTTTATGCTGGGTTGATACTGGGTTTATGCTGGGTATATACTGGCTTTATGCTGGGTTTATGCTGGGTTGATACTGGCTTTATGCTGGGTTGATACTGGGTTGATACTGGGTTGATACTGGGTTTATGCTGGGTTGATACTGGGTTTATGCTGGGTTGATACTGGCTTTATGCTGGGTTGATACTGGCTTTATGCTGGGTTGATACTGGCTTTATGCTAGGTTGATACTGGCTTTATGCTAGGTTGATACTGGCGTTATGCTAGGTTGATACTGGCTTTATGCTAGGTTGATACTGGCTTTATGCTGGGTTGATACTGGGTGTATGCTGGGTTGATACTGGGTTTATACTGGGTTGATACTGGGTGTATGCTGGGTTGATACTGGGTGTATGCTGGGTTGATACTGGGTTGATACTAGGTTGATACTGGGTTGATACTGGGTGTATGCTGGGTTGATACTGGCTTTATGCTGGGTTGATACTGGGTTTATGCTGGGTTGATACTGGGTTGGTACTGGCTTTATGCTGGGTTGATACTGGGTTTATGCTGGGTTGATACTGGGTTGATACTGGGTTTATGCTGGGTTGATACTGAGTTGGTACTGGCTTTATGCTGGGTTGATACTGGGTTGATACTGGCTTTATGCTGGGTTGATACTGGGTTGATACTGGCTTTATGCTGGGTTGATACTGGGTTGATACTGGGTTGATACTGGGTTGATGACAACATGAGTTGTTGTTGATGATCTTTTTTCTTGTTCTCCATCAGAGATCGTACGTCTTCACCTTCCTGCTGAGTTCCCGTCTCTTCCTCCACCCCTACGAGCTCATGTCTCGGCTTTGTCACCTGTGTGTGGAGCAGCATCGATCTGGAGACCTGCTGCTTGATAAGGTAGCTAACAGACACACACACGCATGCATACACAGACAAACACGCAGCCACAACCCTGCAGGAACGCACACACAAACACACAGCGCAGACACACACACACACAGAGTTGTTCTTAACAACCAGGAGTGGACACCACCTCCTTACAGTCGGTCTCACACTAGCATGTCTTTCTCCTTGTTGTCCTCAGATCAGAATACGGGACGTTGCTCCAAAGATCGTGCAGCTGCTGACTGAGTGGACAGAGACGTTTCCCTATGACTTCAGAGATGAGAGGATGATGCTCTGCCTGAAAGAGATGAGCCATCATCTGGCCAGAGGAGATGAGGTCAGCACCCTGACATAACCTTTAACTGACTGACTCATTAGAGATGTGACATCAGACATCTAATTTGACCAGTTACAGTTGAGTTTGACATCAGACACCTTATTTATCACAAATTATTTTACCAAATAGGGCTATCTTCTATAAACCACCCCTGTATACCACCCCTACCTTAATGCTCAAAAGCATTAAGAAGGAAAGAAATTCCACAAATTAGTTAATAATTACTTGAAAAGCATTCCAGGTGACTACCTCATGAAGCTGGTTGAGAGAATGCAAAGAGTGTGCAAAGCTATCATCGAGGCAAAGGGTGGCTACTTTGAAGAACCTCAAATATAAAATATATTTTGATTTGTTTAATACTTTTTTGGTTACTACATGATTCCATATGTGTTATTTCATAGTTTCGCTGTCTTTACTATTATTCTACAATGTAGAAAATAGTAAAAATAAAGAAAAACCCTTGAATGAGTAGGTGTGTCCAAACTTTTGACTGGTACTGTATGTGTCACTCATGTGTTACTGTATGTCATTATATGTGTTCAGTGTGTTCCATGGGTTCCATGTGTTCCATGTGTTATATCAATATAGATACAGATGTCAGATCTTAATTTGAGCCCGTTTGCTCCAGCAGGAAAATTATCCTGTAGCAACAGGAAATGTGAATTATTATGTGGATTTTTAATGGACATTTTTTGTAGAGTTTTATACATTTTTCCTTAGGGTAAGTCAAGTTTAATATTAAGTGGAAATTACAAACTTTAGAAGCCTTTTTAAACCTTGAATAGACCACAAGTTTAATTTCCTGCCGTGCAGGAAAATTGTCAGCGACAAAAGAGTGATCAAATTAAGATCCTACATTTGTAGCATAGGAGGTGAGAATACACACCCATAACAAGTTCACAAATTCCGGAGCCAGATAATGAACTCAGTGCCCTCGTCATTATATCAGCACAAATAAAGATATACCTTGATATTGATTTCTCTCTCTTGTGGCTATACAAGTATACATTGATGTACAGATGTAGGATCGTAATTGGAGCCTGTTTGCTACAGCAGGAAAATAATCCTGCAACAACAGGAAATGTTAATTATTATGTGGATAATTAATGGACATTTTTGTAGGGGTTGATACATTTTTCACCAGGGAAAATCAAGTCTGAAATTTCAAAGTGGAAATTACAAACCTCAGAAGCCTTTTTAAACCTCAAATACACTACAAGTTTTAAATGTTCTGCATTGCAGGAAATTTCTCCTGCAACAGGGTAATCAAATTAAGATCTTACATCTGTAAGTATATGATATATCTACAGATATTGATTTTCCTTCCTGTAGTTTGTGCTGAACTAGACTATGTAGAAATATACGGTACATATATTACATTTCATATTCTCTTTCCGTTGTGTTCAGTACATAAATTGAGCTCCTCTTTACGTTGTTATATCAATATGTGTATACAGTACATTTTCAATGGGCAGTTTATTAGGTACACCCATCTAGTGTACTGGGTCAGACCCCCCTTTGCCTCCAAAACAGCCTGAATTATTTGGGGCATGGATTCTATAAGGGGTGGTGTTCAAACGTTGCTCAATTGGTATCAAGGGCCATAACGTGTGCCCGGAAAACATTCCCTATACCATTACACCACCATCACCAGCCTGTACCGTTGATACCAGGCAGGATGGGGCCATGAATTCATGCTGCTTACGCCAAATCCTGACTCTGCGATTAGCATGACGCAACAGGAACCGGGATTCGTCAGACCAGTCAATGTTTTTCCACTCCTCAATTGTCCAGTGTTGTTGCTCGCATGCCAACTGGAGCAGCTTCTTCTTGTTTTAAGCTGATAGGAGTGGAACCCGGGGTGGTCGTCTGCTGAAATATCCCTTCTGTGATAAGGACCGACGAGTTGTGTGTTCCAAGATTCTATTCTGCCCTCCACTGTTGTACTGCGCCGTTATTTGCCTGTTTGTGGCAGGCCTGTTAGCTTGCACGAATCTTGCCACTCTCCATTGACCTCTCATCAACGAGCTGTTTTCGCCCACAGGACTGCCGCTGACTGGATGTTTTTTGTTTGTTGCACCATTCTCGGTAAACCCTAGACACTTTTGTGTGTGAAAAGCCCAGGAAGCCGGCTGTTTCTGAGATACTAGAACCTCAAAGCCGCTTAGGTCTGTCGTTTTGCCCATTTTAACATTCAATCGAACAGTAACTGAATGCCTTGACGCCTGTCTGCCTGCTTTATATAGCAAGCCACGGCCATGTGACTTACTGTCTGTAGGAGCAAACCATTTTCACGATCTGGGGAGTGTAACTAATAAACTGGCCACTGAGTGTAGGTAGATTAACTATACCTACATGTACATACTACCTCAACTAACCGGTGCATCCGCACATTGACTATGTACCGCCACCCCCCTGTATATATTGTTATTTTTTTACTGCTGCTCTTTAATTACTTGTTACTTTTATCTCTTATTCTTATCCATATTTTATTGAAACTGCATTGTTGGTTAGGGGCTCGTAAGTAAGCATTTCACTGTAAGGTCTACAACAGTTGTATTCGGCGCATGTGACTAGTAACATTTGATTTGATTTCTCTCTCTATGTTGTTTTTATATCAGTACTCATATCTCTTGATGTTGTTTTATATCAGTACTCATTTGATGTTGTTTTATATCAATACTCATATCTCTTGATGTTGTTTTATATCAATACTCATATCTCTTGATGTTGTTTTATATCAGTACTCATATCTCTCTTGTTGTTGTTTTATATCAGTACTCATATCTCTCTTGATGTTGTTTTATATCAGTACTCATATCTCTCTTGTTGTTGTTTTATATCAGTACTCATATCTCTCTTGATGTTGTTTTATATCAGTACTCATTTGATGTTGTTTTATATCAGTACTCATATCTCTTGATGTTGTTTTATATCAGTACTCATATCTCTTGATGTTGTTTTATATCAGTACTCATATCTCTCTTGATGTTGTTTTATATCAGTACTCATATCTCTCTTGTTGTTGTTTTATATCAGTACTCATATCTCTCTTGATGTTGTTTTATATCAGTACTCATTTGATGTTGTTTTATATCAGTACTCATATCTCTTGATGTTGTTTTATATCAGTACTCATTTGATGTTGTTTTATATCAGTACTCATATCTCTTGATGTTGTTTTATATCAGTACTCATATCTCTTGATGTTGTTTTATATCAGTACTCATATCTCTTGATGTTGTTTTATATCAGTACTCATATCCCTTGATGTTGTTTTATATCAGTACTCATTTGATGTTGTTTTATATCAGTACTCATTTGATGTTGTTTTATATCAGTACTCATTTGATGTTGTTTTATATCAGTACTCATATCTCTTGATGTAGTTTTATATCAGTACTCATATCTCTCTTGATGTTGTTTTATATCAGTACTCATATCTCTCTTGATGTTGTTTTATATCAGTACTCATTTGATGTTGTTTTATATCAGTACTCATTTGTTGTTGTTTTATATCAGTACTCATATCTCTCTTGATGTTGTTTTATATCAGTACTCAAATCTCTCTTGATGTTGTTTTATATAAGTACTCATTTGAAGTTGTTTTATATCAGTACTCATGGCGGGCCATGCAGCAGATGACTCAGCGGTTGATCCGGAGATTGGCTGCTCTGGGTCGGTATGAGGAGGCGATCGCCACGCTCAACGCCTCCACAGCAGAGAGACCCACCGCTCTGAAGGCCAAGCAGCAGAACGGACAGCGGAATGATGTCCTCAGTGTCTGTGATGATGCCTTTATACTAGCCCAGCAGCTCACACACATTGAACTGGTGAGGAGAGATTATATTGTATATGTACCTTCTAGACATGTGGTGTTCAGAGAAGTTGAAACTGAATGGCATTTCTGTTTAAATTAGAAGTTATTGTTAACTTAAAGTTTCTCTTATACATAAACTTGATCCATCAAGTAACGTGAATATAAGAATATTGAGTTTATACCTTATGATTTTTCCAATTCCAGGACAGACTGAGTTTTATTGGACCAGAGGAGTTCATCCAAGCCTTTGGTGTGAAAGATCCCCTGGACAACCATAAAGTAGGCCTGGTCCACTACCGTGTACATAACATTGTCCACTACCTTCCACTTGTTACATAAGAGACCATATGTCAGTCATTAGGGGGAGGTTATTGAATGGGTTGTGGCTGACTATCATTGTGTTAGCCTGTTAACAATCATCAACAGAGTACATCACAACAAGTAGCCAAGAACTGACTGAGAGAAACAACTCTAGACCACATTAATTTTACAAGAAAATAAACAGAATTCACTGGATTGCTACAACAGCAGTTCAATGTTGTAATTCAGCTAGATAATAAGTTGAAAAGTAACCATGAACTTTCTTTCCCCCTCAGAGTTTCTTCCGAAAACGCAAGACTACTAACCTGGAGGCCTATGTAGCTTGGTTTAACAGACTCAGCTACCTGGTGGCTACTGAAATCTGCATGGTGAGTGCTCTCTGTCTTTCTTACTTACTTTCTGTCTCTGTCTCTTGCTCTCGCTCTTTAGCTCTCTCTATCTCTGTCTCTCTCCCCACAACCATTCTCTTTCTGTCATCCTTTCTTTCTGACTCTGTTCCCATGGTTTTGTGTTTTTCTTCCTTCCAGCCTGTAAAGAAGAAGCATAGAGCCCGGGCCTTGGAGTTCTTCATAGACGTGGCTAGAGAATGCTATAACATCGGCAACTTCAACTCACTCATGGCCATCATCAGTAAATTACAATACAGGGCTCTAGAAGGATTTCAATATTCTGCAATAGTATGCTTAGAATTGGAATTTCAGTTTACTTCCTGAATTCACTGAATTGAAATGGAATTCCAAACCCTGGTCTCTTCTCCCCATAGCCGGAATGAACATGAGTCCTGTGTCCCGCCTGAAGAAGACCTGGAACAAAGTCAACACAGACAAATTTGACATACTGGAGCACCAAATGGACCCGTCTAGTAACTTCAACAACTACCGTACTGCCCTGCGAGGAGCCACCCAGAGGTCTATCACAGCCCACAGCAACCAGGAGAAAATAGTCATTCCATTCTTCAGCCTTCTCATCAAGGACATCTACTTCCTCAATGAGGGATGTGCCAGCCGACTACCCAACGGTCATGTCAACTTTGAGGTGAGTCTTACTGAAATGTACGGGATGCATTATTGTTGGGGTTATTGATAATGACAATACTCATCTTCTACTACGCTTTTAGTAGTGGGCAAAAGGGCATTGTTGTCAATATTGTTCATTTCCTGTTTCTCTATAGAAACTGTGGGACCTGGCGAAGCAGGTCAGTGAGTTCCTGGTGTGGCGTCAGGTGATGTGTCCCTTTGAGAGAGACAGGAAGATCCTCCAATACCTGGTCACTACACCTGTCTTCACCGAGGATGAGCTGCACTTGGCCTCCTATGAGACCGAAGGTCCAGAGAACCACCTGGAAAAAGACAGTCGGAGGTCTCTCAGGTGTGTAACTTTACTTTAGTTCACTTTACTAACTTAATGTCAACTTCACTCAAGGTTTTGCACTCATACAAGGCACAGTGTTTATTTAAATAATACCATTGTGTTATGTGTCCTGTGTTTCAGGACATCCCTACTGCATAGAGAGCATCGGTGAGTGACGGTCATGAGTGGGACACTGGGCGATCCTCGCAACAAGAGGCTCACGGTTGACAGGGTCTGGAAGATTAAGATTTTCACAAAGGATGGGGAAAATAACCCTTTTCAAGCACTCAGATTAAGGATGCCTCCTTCTATGGCTGGAGAACTGAAAATCTTGCCTCTCGCACTGTACATTAACAGATGATTCATTTGTAACTTGTCTACCCACACAGTATTACAGTTCTTTTACAGATGATTCATTTGTAACATGTCTACCCACACAGTATGACAGTTATTTTTTATACCAATGGGTCGAAATGGTTACTGATGATTTTCTAAGCTTTTCTGAAGTAGTATTTCTGAAGTGGCATGAGCTTGTTGCTGGTTGGCTTGCTCAGTGTTCTTAAAATGTCATCTATTTTTCTTTTACGTTTTTGTTCTTAGTAAATTGTGTGATTTGTATATGTCATAAATTACTTAAATATTTGTGCTGAACATAAAAATATTCTCATCTCATCTTTGGTGAAAGGAATACGAATATGACCCAATAGCCTGTGAATAGTTAACTCTGTTTTTAAATGTTTTTGTATCATCATATGTGTTTGTTTACCTTACAGATATTACTTTTTATAAATATTTTATTTTTATGTATTCTCATCTTTTTTTACTATTTGGTTTTGTATCGTGTATATTTTATTGTTTGCTCCCTCCCAATGTGTTACTTATCAGGGTACTCTACATGAAGTTCTTATGAAATAATAGGTATATTTTTCTTTCAAAATAAAATAGAAAAATTGAAGCGAGTTTTTTTCTGTCCCTGTAAATAGCTCTCTGGCACCATCTAGTGTTCGCAACTGACCTTACAATCAAGTCATAACACTTTAACTATTGTAATTTGTGTGGAAAACAAGCATTTGATGTAAAAGAATAGAAAAATATATGGCATTCAAAAATGACACATTTTACAGAATTCAGAGAAAAAATTTAACTATAAAATGTAATCGCATTGATAATTTACATTATAATAATTAACATAATAGTTTGTGTTTTATTAGTTCTCCAATTAGTATCTTCATCAATATGATGACACATCAAACATTAAAATATCAAGATCTTACCAATAATAAGATCTAATTGAACTGAACTCATGTGTGAGAGGTCAAGTGTCCCGCAAGGTGATGGCGTTGTCTGAAGACCTCGTTGTAGATGCAAGACTTGAGCCTCTCCTCTCTCGCCCTGTGCTGCTGTTGTTTCACCCCATACCCTGACTCTGTGGCGTCCACCGCCCTCTTGTGGTGGTCATATTGCTGCACCAGGTCTGAGGTCAGGCGGAAGGAGGCGTTGCATTTGGCAGACCAGTTCTGAGCCGTCAGGCAGAGGGGCGGGAGCCGTGAGACGGAGGGGGACAGGAGCACCGGGGATAGGGAAATCTGGACCTGGAGGGGGGATTTGCCTGTGGTCCTGGTCCAGAGAACTGCTGGGCTGTATAGAGGGCGCTTCTGTTTCAAAACACCCTGGACCAGCACCGGTCGGTGGAGATCAGTAGTAAAGGGAGTGATTGAAGTTTTAGCCCTCCCAAGCAGGGGGGTAGTCTGGGGAAAGGAAACAGAGCGTGGGGGCTGGGAGAAGGCACTCCTCCTGTTCTCAGAGACAGAGACCTGGCTGAAGGCAGAGGTGACAGTAGCAGAGTCAGTGAAAGAAGACAACTCCTCTGAGTGAGATGGAGACCGGAGTGTTTCTGTCTTTGTTTTCTTTGGGTCTCTCTGAGGCTCTACTAGGCCACTACCGGGCTGAATGCTCTGGTTCCTTAGGCTGGATGAAGATCTGAGGTCTTCAGGCCCAGAACCTTGTTGTAAGTGTAGTTGGGTTGCTCTGTCTTTGGTGATGTTGTTCTTGTTGATGTTACTGGACAGGTGACAGGAGACTGGGCTGTGTTGTCTTTTCATGGTCAGAGTACAGTATCCTGTCTCCAGTGGATCCTGCTTTATCACTCGATGCTGTGGCTCACTACACCTGTCCTCCTCTACCTCTGTGTCCTCCTCTACCTCCCTTTGAGGGAACCTCTAGTCTCTGAGTCCCTGGTGCTGGAAGACCCTGTCTTAATATTCTCCATATCCCGGGCTAAGTTATGGAAGTCTGTTGCAGGTTTGCTATCCTGTGGACTTGTTTCTGGACGGCTCTGTTTGAAGGCAGGAACAGGACGGGAGTCAGGTTTCACATGGTCAGTGTTGCCTTGACCAGGTCTGGTGCTGTGGCTGTTTGGTCGTCTCTGTGGGCAGAGGAATCTCTGATGTTCCAGAAAGGGGAACTCAGTCTCAAAGCTTTGGTTACAGTTGGCACATGTGTACGGACCCGTACCTGGTTATAGAGATGGATATGGATTAATATCACTTTATTCTGCCAATATTGCTTGACATGACCTTTGCCAGTACTGTTTAAATTGTACAAATGTAATGAATAAATATAGTTTGATGTCCTTATTTATGTATAATTGCAGTCAGTATTAAAATCATGAACATTTATATGAACAATGTGTATCTATAATGTAATACATCATATTTTATTACTATGTAATAACACATTCATAGAGTATGTAGACATACCTTTGCTTTGTATCTGCAGTGGGTTTAGGAGAACAAGCTTGGCCAGGGCTTTCCCGTACCACACCAACCGCTCCTCTTCCTTCTGGATCGTCCTGAGGGCTCTAAAGAATAGGTGTCCGTTCTTCACATAGTCCTCCAGGTTCTGTTCTTCAGCGCTCTAGGCTGACTGGACCAGCCGCAGCCACATTGGACCATCAGTGCGCTGAGGCGTCCACCTGTGTAGCCAAATAGAAACGGGTCTTTGTCATACAAAAACAAGTAAAATACACAATTTTACTACGTGAAAGGTTCGATGCATTTCAAACAATTATGCGGGCATGAGAAACTTGCCAACCATTGGTTTGGAACACATTCTTTTAAGACGCACGGATTTGGTACGTGTTCTCACCCTCAAAATGTATGGTGCCGTTCTTCGGTCCATAGACTTGAGAGCAGTGAAGGCGATGCTGTCATAAACGGAGGTGTGTTTCAGCTCATACGGTCCAAAAACGGCGTTCTTGGGAACGTCGTAGGAGATGCGGACGCGCGTAAAAATGTCAGTTATCCATCGTTGCTGAGCTCTCGCCTCTGCGTTCCAAAATAGTTTCGACAGAATATCTGCCCCCAGGGTCTCCTGATGAACATATAATTCATATCATTAGGTTAACAATTAAGAATAAATCATTTTAAAATGAGTTTGGCAAACGCCAAAGAAACCGTGCGTAAACCACTCTAAATCCAAAACAATACAAATAAATACAAATCAATCGAATTGAAGTTTTCAAACGAAACAATGTTTTTGTTTCAGTGTGTGGAACGAAATTAAAAGTAATATTCACGTCTTTCTATGGTTCTGGCTATAATTAATTGCGTATCAAGCTCCAATAAAGTTTGGTTGTTGAACTGAAATAGTTACCTAAATTGTTAATTTAACAAAACATTTTGTCACCTGCTGTCTCCCCAACGCTGGTGAGGGAGCGATGGGGTTCGAAGTGTCCGGATATCTTGCGCATGCCCACTTCAGATGGGATGGTACAGTATCAGCGGTGATGCGACCGGCCAAATCATTTTATTCTCTCAATTCAGACAATGTATAGTTAACAACTATGCGAGTGGCAAGGACGATCATCGGTATTTACAAAGACACATGCTAGTAACATGTCGCGTAAAAGTAATGTCAGTTTCTTGTCAATTTTTTCGTTGGAAAATCAGTCAGTCTTGAGCCTTGATTTATCTTGTTTTACATACAAGAAAGCGCATGTAAGGTAGACAGTGCAATGTGCAAAATATAATTGAGAAAATATGATTTTTATCAAGGCAATGATCCTCAACGGACAAGGGATTGTATTTCTTCTTTCCGTTCTAATAAACACATTATATTGTCAAAGCGAAGAGGCGTCTTGCCATGGAGCTTTTGATATTTATTTCGTTTTAGATAGGTAAGTAGCCTAGCCTGTAAACTAAATGCAAGATGTAGTTGATATGAACGTGACTTCTTGTTCTATTTTTTTATGTTGAAATGTCTTGTATCAACATGATTCAATAGCATCTATCAGGTGTCAGAGGGCACGTATGAAGCATTTTATTATCAAGTTATGTGTGTGAAAAAAACAAATGTGTAATAAGTAGTCAAAATGCTAATGTAAATAGTATTAAAATGACTAATGTTCTATTTCAGTCTGTATAGTCTTTGTATGGGTTTGTTTGGTTCAGAGAGTTTCATTGTGTGCTCTACAGGTCTGGTAGTGTGTATGATAACTGGGGAGAGATCTATGAGTTTGTGGAGCAGCTCACCAACCGCTTTGTGAGGTAAACTGTCTATGCTCTCAGGTCAAGCTCTCTATGAGGTTAACTTTGCCTTGAACATGTCACTATCCATCAGGACAAAACCCACACAACTCTCTCTCTCTCCCTTTCTCTCATGATACAAGTTTTCAGTATATTGACTGAACGAGCCCCTTTTATCAATGATTTACCAAGGGCATGTTTTCACAGCTGGAATCAATAGATAAACTGTAGTAAACACGGTCCTGTGAAAGTGGGGCATATCTTTATCGAGCAGAAGCCTAGGCATTTAACAAAAAGTAGGTCCACCAAACACTCGGACACTGCATGCCTGGTATTATTTTTAACTTAATAATGGGGTACTAAATTTAACTCCACAAAACATTCGGCACATCTGGCTGTGGTGGCAACTGGTGTATAATTGTAGGCTAATGTAGAAAACAAATGTTAGCCCCAAAGGGTGTGGGGAATAGGGCTAAGTAGAGCTACTGTTAGTGTAGTCTTTTAAATACAAAATGACCAGTCATTGCTGGAGTTAATCTGCTTCTGAATCTTCTTGGGTGTTTAATCCCGTTTATCCCCTTGTGTATCCCTGTGTTTGTTCTAGTCCAAAGATGAGAGTTTCCTACATAGTTTTCTCATCTAGAGCGGAGGTGATTCTACCACTAACTGGAGACAGGTACTACTACAGTAAACATATTTCACCTAACGAGACAGCATACACACTCTCTCGCGGTACACATCATCTCTCAGATAATATAGGACCTAAAATGCATATTTCTTGTTCCTTTGTAGGTATGAAATAGAGGATGGCTTGAAAAAGTTAAGTGAAATCAGACCAGCTGGTGAAACATACATGCACGAAGGAATGAAAGTGGTATGAAGTTTTGATTCATAGCAGTTATATATATTTTTGTAGTTGTACTGTATGTGTTGTCCATTAAAACATGGCTTCCTACATGTAGGCTTCAGAGCAGATAAAGGCCCAGGTCACACGGTCATCCAGCATCATCATCGCTCTGACTGATGGGAAACTGGAGGTCTATCCCTATGAACTGACAGTAGAGGAGGTAATGCCATTATAATAGACTGTGATGAGCAATAACATAGTACATACTTTGCTTTGAGCTAGTAGTACACAGCTATTTTCCATAAATTAATCTATTGGTCCTCTCTTTTTGTTTCAGGCTAACGCAGCCAGGGAGTTTGGTGCTAGAGTGTACTGTGTCGGTGTGAAGGACTTTGATGAGAGACAGGTATGATTTTGAAGTCTCACTTTATCAATTGTAGGCTGGAGAAGCACTCACAAACTGCACACAGCCATGCACAAACAGTATCCCTGCTGAAATATTTGTTTACATTGATGATGTAACAGCTGATTGATATTGATAATATAGTGAAAGGAAAATGAGAGTACCAGTTTAATGATTTGATCGTCTGTCCCTCTCAGCGAGCGTTAGCAGTCTGGACAGGAAGTCCGTTGTACTGTAATCGTCTAATAAGATCACGATCGTGCCAGCCCTGCTTCCTGTTATAGTTTCATTACATTAGAGGAAAGCCTTGGAAACCAGGCAGGAAAGCATCAACAGAGAGACAGAGTAATGTACAGACAATGAGGGAGAGAGAGACAGAGTAATGTACAGACAATGAGGGAGAGAGAGACAGAGTAATGTACAGACAATGAGGGAGAGAGAGACAGAGTAATGTACAGACAATGAGGGAGAGAGAGACAGAGTAATGTACAGACAATGAGGGAGAGAGAGACAGAGTAATGTACAGACAATGAGGGAGAGAGAGACAGAGTAATGTACAGACAATGAGGGAGAGAGAGACAGAGTAATGTACAGACAATGAGGGAGAGAGAGACAGAGTAATGTACAGACAATGAGGGAGAGAGAGACAGAGTAATGTACAGACAATGAGGGAGAGAGAGACAGAGTAATGTACAGACAATGAGGGAGAGAGAGACAGAGTAATGTACAGACAATGAGGGAGAGAGAGACAGAGTAATGTACAGACAATGAGGGAGAGAGAGACAGAGTAATGTACAGACAATGAGGGAGAGAGAGACAGAGTAATGTACAGACAATGAGGGAGAGAGAGACAGAGTAATGTACAGACAATGAGGGAGAGAGAGACAGAGTAATGTACAGACAATGAGGGAGAGAGAGACAGAGTAATGTACAGACAATGAGAGAGAGAGAGACAGAGTAATGTACAGACAATGAGGGAGAGAGAGACAGAGTAATGTACAGACAATGAGGGAGAGAGAGACAGAGTAATGTACAGACAATGAGGGAGAGAGAGACAGAGTAATGTACAGACAATGAGGGAGAGAGAGACAGAGTAATGTACAGACAATGAGGGAGAGAGAGACAGAGTAATGTACAGACAATGAGGGAGAGAGAGACAGAGTAATGTACAGACAATGAGGGAGAGAGAGACAGAGTAATGTACAGACAATGAGGGAGAGAGAGACAGAGTAATGTACAGACAATGAGGGAGAGAGAGACAGAGTAATGTACAGACAATGAGGGAGAGAGAGACAGAGTAATGTACAGACAATGAGGGAGAGAGAGACAGAGTAATGTACAGACAATGAGGGAGAGAGAGACAGAGTAATGTACAGACAATGAGGGAGAGAGAGACAGAGTAATGTACAGACAATGAGGGAGAGAGAGACAGAGTAATGTACAGACAATGAGGGAGAGAGAGACAGAGTAATGTACAGACAATGAGGGAGAGAGAGACAGAGTAATGTACAGACAATGAGGGAGAGAGAGACAGAGTAATGTACAGACAATGAGGGAGAGAGAGACAGAGTAATGTACAGACAATGAGGGAGAGAGAGACAGAGTAATGTACAGACAATGAGGGAGAGAGAGACAGAGTAATGTACAGACAATGAGGGAGAGAGAGACAGAGTAATGTACAGACAATGAGGGAGAGAGAGACAGAGTAATGTACAGACAATGAGGGAGAGAGAGACAGAGTAATGTACAGACAATGAGGGAGAGAGAGACAGAGTAATGTACAGACAATGAGGGAGAGAGAGACAGAGTAATGTACAGACAATGAGGGAGAGAGAGACAGAGTAATGTACAGACAATGAGGGAGAGAGAGACAGAGTAATGTACAGACAATGAGGGAGAGAGAGACAGAGTAATGTACAGACAATGAGGGAGAGAGAGACAGAGTAATGTACAGACAATGAGGGAGAGAGAGACAGAGTAATGTACAGACAATGAGGGAGAGAGAGACAGAGTAATGTACAGACAATGAGGGAGAGAGAGACAGAGTAATGTACAGACAATGAGGGAGAGAGTGCTATGTTGTATGTTAGATGTGGAAAGGCAATCTCTCAGATGGTGTGTAACATTATAGAGTATGCTTGCTTTCTTATCCCTACAGCTTGTTGAC
Source organism: Salvelinus fontinalis (assembly GCF_029448725.1). Taxonomy (NCBI): domain Eukaryota; kingdom Metazoa; phylum Chordata; class Actinopteri; order Salmoniformes; family Salmonidae; genus Salvelinus; species Salvelinus fontinalis. The sequence continues at coordinate 7,958,089 of NC_074666.1, read as the reverse complement.
ATTGCAGACAGCAAAGACCAAGTATTCCCAGTGCTGGCTGGATTTCATGCACTCAAAACCATTGTGAATTCGGTGAGGTCAGAATAATTACATAGAGCAATATGTCAGAATAAACTTTAAGACACATACCATGTAATTTACATCAGCGTTATTTATATTTTTCACAGATTTTGAAGAAATCCTGCACAGAAATATTCAGTATAGAGCCCACTAATGTTTGTGTGAACGGTATGCTGCAAAGATTTAGTTTGTCGTTATACTGATTAAATGTGATCAATATTGGTTAACATTATTATTAGTTTGTGCCCGAAAATCCTAACATTGTGACCCTCCATAACATTCCAGAATCTTTTAACATTGTGCTGAGAGGATATGATTTCACCCGTGGGAGGAGCCAGGAGGGAGTGATCTGTGTTCTCACAGTCAACCAGAAGACCTACAGTTAGTATACCCCACCACAAGCTCCATAATGCATCACATTCTGCATTCCAATATTGACACACCGACCTACTGTAAGAGTGCAAATTGAAAATAACTCCCCCTAGCCGCTTGTTAAACCACATTCATTCATGTATATTACCAGATGCCACAGTCCTTTGTAGTTGTACACCAAACAATGCACTCAATGCCATTCCTCAGGATTCAATCAATTTCATCATGGAAAGATGTTGGTCACCCTGTTCATTCTGTAGCCATACTAATAGAGTAATGAGACCATGGAGTGAATGTTGGGGCTCAGTATTTTCCCAAACCAGAGAGAACAGAACAGTGTCTTATTTAGTAGCTAGAGAACAGAGACGTCATTTTGTAGCCAGCTGAGTGCATGGAGCTGGTCTCTGTCTCATTGCTTAATATAGAACATAACAAACAATGTCTCTTCACTGAGAGGGCATAGAGCTCACACACCCCTCCCTTTCACACTTTCTCTCGCTCCCCACAACCCCTCCCTCTCGCTCTCTCTCTCTTTCCCTCTCTCCCAGATGAGAAGCCTAGTGTGGTGCAGGATGGCTATCTGTTGTGTCCAGCACCAGTGCTGCATGAAGCCGGACAGTAAGTGCTGCACTTGATTCTCTCCTCGTGGAACTTCCTGTAGCCATAAATGGCCAGTGAGCTACTGAGCGCGTTCAGATGGCCAGATCAAAGGAATGGTTGTCTGTTGGTTTCCGTGAGAGAAGAACCATGCTGCAACCCAAGCTCCAATGTCTAAGAGTACACACACTTTCATTCAGGGTGGGCAGTTGGTTCGACGGGTAACGGATCGATTGCTTTATAAAAGCAACAAAATAAAATCATTCAAGTATAAAAATAAAATAGAAGTTTTGTGATTGGAGAATAAATGCGGTTCAGTCCTATTCCATTACAGTTACCTGGTTTCTTTATAGAATATAAAACAAATAGGTTGAACCGATGTGTAGTGGTGAGACACACCAAAATGGTTTGGCATACTGTCATTTAAACAGTTTAGTACAGGAGGATGTTTTTGTGAGACTTTGTGACCCTGTTAGTGTTTACCCACTGGGCAAAAACGCATCGAATCAACTTTGTTTCCACGTCATTTCAACCCCAAAGATCTATGTGATAACGTTGAATCAACATGTCAAACTGATTGGAAAAGGACAGAAAAGTCATCAACGTAAGGGCAATTTTTTTCTCCCAACTTTTCCCCTAAATCCAATGACATGGTCACATTTGTTGTTGATTTCACTTTGAATTCACGTTAGTTGACAACTCAACCAAATGTTAATCAAAACTAGACGTTGACCCGTCTGTGCCCAGTGGGTACCCACCGTTGACCGTGTAATAGTGTTTACCCTGCCACCAGCATGCCTGTTTGCTATAGCACAGTGCCCTGGCATTTCAACGTTTGGTCTGCCAGGCCGATACATCAATTAAGTTCGACCTGACCTACTTTGTTAGTCTCTTTCTCTCTCAGCAATAACATAGAAATGGTCTGGATTTTCTTTCTCTCTCAATAGATCGATAGATGTGCTGATCAGCTTGAACAAGGGTCAGTCCTACATCTCAAGTCCATTCACTATCTACGCTACAGGATGTGTGAGTATCAGTATTACAGACAACTCAAAACAAACACTGACATTCAGTTTGGTCAGTCTTAGTTCACCAAAGTCTAGTCTGATAAAGTCCATTAAATACTGAAGCAATAAGCCAGAGGATGTGTGGTATATGACCAACATAAATATAATATACGTACTTGATAAACTGGGTGTTTCGAGCCCTGAATGCTGATTGGCTGAAAGCTGTGGTTTATCAGACCGTAAACCATGGGTATGATAAAACATGTATTTTTACTGTTCTAATTACATTGGTAACCAGTTTATAATAGCAATAACGCACCTCAGGGGTTTGTGATATGTGGCCAATATACCTAAGGGCTGTATCTAGGCACTCCACATAGCGTCGTGCTTAAGAACAGCCCTTAGCCGTGGTATATTGGCCACATATCACAAACCCCTGAGGTGCGTTATTGCTATTATAAACTGGTTACCAATGTACCGTAATTAGAACAGTAAATAATACATGTTTTATCATACCCATGGTTTACGGTCTGATAAACCACAGCTTTCAGCCAATCAGCATTCAGGGCTCGAAACACCCAGTTTATCAAGTCTATTATATTTATGTTTGGCATAAAGAAATCTGTTCAAGTCTGTGTTGCGTACCAGGCTGCTTTGTTTACCATTCAGACTCAGATTCCACAAGAGAGAAATTCATTTGGTCATGTGCTTTAAAAGATGGTACATAAAACATGAAAACACAGAAACTACACAATAGAATTCATTCAGAGTGCTATAGCTACACATTTAAAGTGACAGTGTCTCCTGATGCAGTCTGATGGGACAGTGGTGCTGGTGCTGGTCTTGGTCCTCCTCCTGCTACTGGCTCTGGTTCTGCTGTGGTGGTTCTGGTCGCTCTGCTGCACTATTGTGAGTGGTTCAACACAGCACTTTTCCCCTTGAAAAATAGAAACAGTATGAGTGAATCAGTTCAAATGGTTGTTGGTTGATAGTATATAGTAATGGAAGAAGGCTTCTATTTTACAGGTGATCAAGGACCCCCCTCCCCGTCGCACCCCTCCTCCCCCTCCTCCACCAGTACCTGTGAGTGGACTGTCGCTTAGATCCTTAAGACTGTTGTTTAAATCAACATGAATGTCAGTTCATTCAGCTCTTCACAGGGTTATTGCAGTGGTTTCGCTGGGTCTCCTCCATTAGGAGCCTGAGGAGGACCCTCTGCCCAAGAGGAAATGGCCCATGGTGGATGCATCCTATTATGGGGGAAGAGGTATCGGAGGAATGAAACGCATGGAGGTATGTCAGAATGCGTATTACCCCATTCAACCCCATCTATTTGGGCTGCACTATATCTTGACAGTGAGTTGTTACTTTATTTTGAGTGATGTTAGTAACTCTAAAGGTCTGAATGGTTATTTTGTGCTACAAAAAAAAATATAAACGGTATAAAATGAAAGATGAACTGTATAAAAGAACCTAATGTAAAGTGTGTATTAGGTTCGATGGGGAGAGAAAGGTTCCACGGAGGAAGGTGCACGGCTAGAGAAAGCTAAGAACGCAGTGGTCACAATGGTGGAAGAGGAGGTGGAAGAAACCATTGGAAGAAAACCAATGCCTCAGAGCCCATGCCCTACCTATCCCATCCCAGAACAGTCCAGATGGTACACGCCCATCAAGGTTAGTTCGGATGCTTTCAAACCCAGTTGACAATGGCAGTCAGTAACTGATTTGATATCTTTAATATTTTTTACTGGTTTCATCATATCTTTGTTTAAACTGATTTCATCATATCTTTGTTTAAACTGGTTTCATCATATCTTTGTTTAAACTGGTTTCATCATATCTTTGTTTAAACTGGTTTCATCACCACAATTCTCATTGTTTCTTTCTCTCAGGGGCGTTTTGATGCTCTAGTAGCATTACTCAGGCGCCAGTATGATCGAGTTGCTGTCATGAGACCAACAGCACAGGACAGGGTAAAGTACCCCCTTCTGTAAATGTTTTCAGATTACTTCCTGAATTGACTGAATTTTTTATGGAATTGACCAAACCCTAATTGCAACAAAAGAAAGAGAAAGGAAGAGAGAGAAAGAAAGAGAGAGAAAATAAGAGAAAGTGAATGAGAAAGCGAAAGAGAGAGAAAAGAGAAAGAGAGAAAAGAAGACCGAGCTCTGTGTTTGGTCATTGTCATCCAGTCTTCACACGTTAGTAACCTTGTCTAGCTCATCAGTGGTGAGAGGTAGTAAGGGAGAGAAAGAAAAGCTAGAAGGTTAGTTATGACTCTCCACTGAGAGAAGAGGATGGATGTCCATGTTGGTGTGACTGGCCACCCTGACCCTTAATGTCTACAGTGCATTCGGAAAGTATTTGGACCACTTGACTTTTTCCACATTGTTACGTTACAGCCTTGTTCTAAAATGGATTAAAATGTTTTCCCCCCCTCTAATATACACATAATACCCCATAATGACAAAGCAAAAACAGGTTTTTAGAAATATTAGCACATTTATATATAAAAGAAACGTAAATATCACATTTAAATAAGTATTCAGACCCTTTACTCAGTACTTTGTTGAAGCACAGCCTCAAGTCTTCTTGGGTATGACGCTACAAGCTTGGCACGACTGTGTGACAATGTACGCTGAGAGGCGGGAAGCAAGTTCAGGGAGTGAATACATATAATAAATAAATGAACAAAACAAGAAACACAAACAGCGCAACGACATGAAACAGGAACAATGACGACTGGGGAAGAAACCAAAGGGAGTGACATACAGTTGAAGTCGGAAATTTACATACACCTCAGCCAAATACATTTAAACTCAGTTTTTCACAATTCCTGACATTTAATCAGAGTAAAAATTCCCTATCTTAGGTCAGTTAGGATCACCACTTTATTTTAAGAATATGAAATGTCAGAATAATAGTAGAGAGAATGATTTATTTCAGCTTTTATCTCTTTCATCACATTCCCAGTGGGTCAGAAGTTTGCATACACTCAATTAGTATTTGGTAGCATTGCCTATAAATTGTTTAACTTGGGTCAAACGTTTCGGGTAGCCTTCCACAAGCTTTCCACAATAAGTTGGGTGAATTTTGGCCCATTCCTCTTGACAGAGCTGGTGTAACTGAGTCAGGTTTGTAGCCCTCCTTGCTCGCACACACTTTTTCAGTTCTGCCCACACATTTTCTATAGGATTGATTTCAGGGCTTTGTGATGGCCACTCCAATACCTTGACTTTGTTGTCCTTAAGCCATTTTGCCACAACTTTGGAAGTATGCTTGGGGTCATTGTCCATTTGGGAGACCCATTTGCGACCAAGCATCTTCAAAAGGTCCTTTGCTGTTGTTCTGGGATTGATTTTCACTTTTTGCACCAAAGTACATTCATCTCTAGGAGATAGAACGCGTCTCCTTCCTGAGCCGTATGACAGCTGCGTGGTCCCATGGTGTTTATACTTGCGTACTATTGTTTGTACAGATGAACGTGGTACCTTCAGGCGTTTGGAAATTGCTCCCAAGGATGAACCAGACTTGTGGAGGTCCACAATTTATTTTCTGATGACTTGGCTGATTTATTTTTTTTCCCCCATGATGTCAAGCAAAGAGGCACTGAGTTTGAAGGTAGGCCTTGAAATACATCCATAGGTACACCTCCAATTAACTCAAATGATGTCAATTTGCCTACCAGAAGCTTCTAAAGCTAATTTTCTGGAATTTTCCAAGCTGTTTAAAGGCACAGTCAACTTAGTGTATGTAAACTTCTGACCCACTGGAATTGTGATACAGTGAATTATAAGTGAAATAATCTGTCTGTAAACAATTGTTGGAAAATTTACTTGTGTCATGCACAAAGTAGATGTCCTAACCGACTTGCCAAAAATATAGTTTGTTAACAATAAATGTATGGAGTGGTTGAAAAACAAGTTTTAATGACTCCAACCTAAGTGTATGTAAATTTCCGACTTCAACTGTATAAAGGGCAGGTAATCAAGGAGGTGATGGAGTCCAGGTGAGTGTCATTATGCACGTAACTCTGGTGACAGGTGTGCACCCTAACGAGCAGCCTGGTGACCTAAAGGCCGGAGAGGGAGCACACGTGACAGACTGTATTTGGGGAGTTTCTCCCATTCTTCTCTGCAGATCCTCTCAAGCTCTGTCAGGCTGGATGGGGAGTGTCGCTGCATAGCTATTTCCAGGTCTCTCCAGAGATGTTAGATCGGGTTCAAGTACGGGCTTTGGCTCAGCCACTCAAGGACATTCAGAGACTTGTCCCGAAGCCACTCCTGCATTGTCTAGGTTGTGTGCTTAGGGTTCCTGTTGGAAGGTGAACCTTTGCCCCAGTCTGAGGTCCTGAGTGCTCTGGAGCAGATTTTCATCAAGGATCTCTCTGTACTTTGCTCCATTAATCTTTCCCTCGATCCTGACTAGTCTCCCAGTCCCTGACTCTGAAAAACATCCCCACAGCATGATGCTACCACCACCACCGTGCCAGGTTTCCTCCGGATGTGACGCTTGGCATTCAGCTCAAAGAGTTCAATCTTGGTTTCATCTGACCAGAGAATCTTGTTTGCCATGGTCTGAGAGTCCTTTAGGTGCGTTTTGGCAAACTCCAAGCAGGCTGTCATGTGCCTTTTACTGAGGAGTGGCTTCTGATGTCCACTCCCCCGATTACTCAGAATGGCCAAGCGACCAGCTCTCAGAAGAGTCTTGGTGGTTCCAAACTTCTTCATTTTTAAGAATGATGGAGGCCACTGTGTTGTTGGAATCCTTCAATGCTGCAGACATTTTTTGTTACCCTTCCCCAGATCTGTGCCTCGACAAAATCCTGTCTCGGAGCTCTACGGACAATTCCTTCGACCTCATGATTTGGGTTTTGTTCTGACACTGTCAACTGTGGGACATTATACACTGCTCAAAAAAATAAAGGGAACACTTAAACAACACAATGTAACTCCATGTCACGCCCTGGCCTTAGTATTCTTTGTTTTTCTTTATTATTTTAGTTAGGTCAGGGTGTGACATGGGGAATGTTTGTGTTTTGTTGGTTTTGGGTGATTATATGGTAAAGGGGGTGTTGGGTGTAGTGTATGGGTTTGTGTTGAGTGCATGTGTCTAGCGTTGTCTATGTTGGTTTAGTTGTCTAGGAGAGTCTATGGTTGCCTGAATGAGTTCCCAATTAGAGACAGCTGATTTCTGTTCTCTCTGATTGGGAGCCATATTTAGGGTAGCCATAGGCTTTCATGTGATGTGGGTAATTGTCTATGTTATACGTTTGTAGCCTGTGTGTGCACTTCGTTCTTAGCTTCACGATCGTTTTGTTTAGTGTATAAGTGTTTTTGTTTCGTTTTGCCTTCGTATTCATTAAAAGGAATATGGCTTATTTTCCTACTGCTGCGTTTTGGTCCGTCAATCCTCCACACGATCGTGACACTCCAAGTCAATCACACTTCTGTGAAATCAAACTGTCCACTTAGGAAGCAACACTGATTGACATCAAATTTCACATGCTGGTGTGCAAATGGAATAGACAAAAGGTGGAAATTATAGGCAATTAGCAAGACAACCCCAATAAAGGAGTGGTTCTGCAGGTGGTGACCACAGACCACTTCTCAGTTCCTATGCTTCCTGGCTGATGTTTTGGTCACTTTTGAATGCTGGCGGTGCTTTCACTCTAGTGGTAGCATGAGACAGTCTACAACCCACACAAGTGGTTCAGGTAGTGCAGCTCATCCAGGATGGCACATCAATGCGAGCTGTGGCAAGAAGGTTTGCTGTGTCTGTCAGCGTAGTGTCCAGAGCATGGAGGCGCTACCAGGAGACAGGCCAGTACATCAGGAGACGTGGAGGAGGCCGTAGGAGGGCAACAAACCAGCAGCAGGACCGCTACCTCCGCCTTTGTGCAAGGAGGAGCACTGCCAGAGCCCTGCAAAATGACCTCCAGCAGGCCACAAATGTGCATGTGTCAGCATATGGTCTCACAAGTGGTCTGAGGATCTCATCTCTGTACCTAATGGCAGTCAGGCTACCTCTGGTGAGCACATGAAGGGCTGTGCGGCCCCACAAAGAAATGCCACCCTACACCATGACTGACCCACCGCCAAACCGGTCATGCTGGAGGATGTTGCAGGCAGCAGAACGTTCTCCACGGCGTCTCCAGACTCTGTCACGTCTGTCACATGTGCTCATGTGCTCAGTGTGAACCTGCTTTCATCTGTGAAGAGCACAGGGCGCCAGTGGCGAATTTGCCAATCTTGGTGTTCTCTGGCAAATGCCAAACGTCCTGCACGGTGTTGGGCTGTAAGCACAACCCCCACCTGTGGACGTCGGGCCCTCATACCACCCTCGTGGAGTCTGTTTCTGACCGTTTGAGCAGACACATGCACATTTGTGGCCTGCTGGAGGTCATTTTGCAGGGCTCTGGCAGTGCTCCTCCTTGCACAAAGGCGGAGGTAGCGGTCCTGCTGCTGGGTTGTTGCCCTCCTACGGCCTCCTCCACGTCTCCTGATGTACTGGCCTGTCTCCTGGTAGCGCCTCCATGCTCTGGACACTACGCTGACAGACACAGCAAACCTTCTTGCCACAGCTCGCATTGATGTGCCATCCTGGATGAGCTGCACTACCTGAGCCACTTGTGTGGGTTATAGACTCCATCTCATGCTACCACTAGAGTGAAAGCACCGCCAGCATTCAAAAGTGACCAAAACATCAGCCAGGAAGCATAAGAACTGAGAAGTGGTCTGTGGTCACCACCTGCAGAACCACTCCTGTATTGGGGGTGTCTTGCTAATTGCCTATAATTTCCACCTTTTGTCTATTCCATGTGAAATGTATTGTCAATCAGTGTTGCTTCCTAAGTGGACAGTTTGATTTCACAGAAGTGTGATTGACTTGGAGTTACATTGTGTTGTTTAAGTGTTCCCTTTATTTTTTTGAGCAGTGTATATACAGGTGTGTGTGCCTTTCCAAATCGAATAAATTGAATTTACCACAGGTGGACTCCAATCAGGTTGTAAAAACATCTCAAGGATGATCAGTGGAAACAGGATGCACCTCAATTTCGAGTCTCATAGCAAAGTGTGTTAACATTTATGTAAGTAAGGTATCTGTTTTATTTTTAATAAATTAGCAAATATTTCTAAAACCTGTTCTCACTTCGTCATTATGAGGTATTGTGTATAAATTTATGAGGAAAAACAATTATTTAATGCATTTTATAATACGGCTGTAACGTAGCAAAATGTGGAAAAAGTCAAGGGGTCTGAATACTTTCTGAATGCATTTTATTAGCACCGTTATGAGGCCTGTCACAGTTAGTAAACGAGGATGGGGGGACGTCATACTGTGTTCTTATACTCTGTCACGCTGTGTTCGTGTACTCTGTCACACCGTGTTCGTGTACTCTGTCACGTTGTGTTCATGTCTCTGTCACGTTGTGTTCGTGTACTGTAGTACGTGTTAATTAAGACACTGGTCATTCATACTATTGTCCTGCCATTATAGACCAGACACTCTAGGTAAGTGCAGGATGCTGGTCATCGTCTTTCCATTAATAAGGGAGGTGGGGTCTGTCTGGGGTGTCAGTTCATGTGATAATACTATGCTGAATTTGATCTGAATTACTACACTACATTTACTATAACAACCTTTTGATGTAAAAGTTTTATTTCTTGGTTATGGTTTTGTAAGTTACAGGTCAGTTGAGGTGAAATGTATCTTATTATTATGGTGCCAGATTTCGGTTTCAACCTAAAACTGCAACCAAAATGTACTATTTCAAGCAAAACTCCGTAAAACATCTTGGCTTCAATAAGTAATTGATAAATGTGAACACTGAACAGCCATACTAGCTGTAAACATGCGTTTAACCATGTACCAATTCCTCTTCCTGGTGTGTGGCTATAAGAGGGCTGGTACTTACAGTGGCTTGCGTAAGTATTCAACCCGCTTGGCATTTTTCCTATTTTGTTGCCTTACAACCTGGAATTAAAATGGATTTTGGGGGGGTTTGTAACATTTGATTTCCACAACATGCCTACCACTTTGATGATGCAAAATATTTTTGATCGTGAAACAAACAAGAAATAAGACAGAAAAACAAAACTTGAGCGTGCATAAATATTCACCCCCCCAAAGTCAATACTTTGTAGAGCCACCTTTTGCAGCAATTACAGCTGCAAGTCTCTTGGGTATGTCTCTATAAGCTTGGCACATCTAGCCACTGGGATTTTTGCCCATTCTTCAAGGCAAATCTGCTCCAGCTCCTTCAAGTTGGATGGGTTCCGCCGGTGTACAGCAATCTTTAAGTCATAAAACAGATTCTCAATTGGATTGAGGTCTGGGCTTTTGACTAGGCCATTCCAAGACATTTAAATGTTTCACCTTAAACCACTCAAGTGTTGCTTTAGCAGTATGCTTAGGGTCATTGTCCTGCTGGAAGGTGAACCTCCGTCCCAGTCTCATATCTCTGGAAGACTGAAACAGGTTTCCCTCAAGAATTTCCCTTTATTTAGCACCATCCATAATTCCTTCAATTCTGACCAGTTTCCCAGTCCCTGCCGATGAAAACATCCCCACAGAATGATGCTGCCACCACCGTGCTTCACTGTGGGGATGGTGTTCTCGGGGTGCTGCTGCTACTCTCTGTTTATCATATATGCATAGTCACTTTAACTATACATTCATGTACATATTACCTCAATTGGGCCGACCAACCAGTGCTCCCGCACTTTGGCTAACCAGGCTATCTGCATTGTGTCCCGCCACCCACCACCCGCCAACCCCTCTTTTACGCTACTGTTATCTCTGTTCATCATATATGCATAGTCACTTTAACCATATCTACATGTACATACTACCTCAATCAGCCTGACTAACCGGTGTCTGTATGTAGCGTCGCTACTTTTATAGCCTCGCTACTGTATATAGCCTGTCTTTTTACTGTTGTTTTATTTCTTTACTTACCTATTGTTCACCTAACACCTTTTTTGCACTATTGGTTAGAGCCTATAAGTAAGCATTTCACTGTAAGGTCTACACCTGTTATATTCGGCGCACTTGACAAATAACCTTTGATTTGATTTGATGAGAGGTGTTGGGTTTGCGCCAGACATAGCGTTTTCCTTGATGTCCAAAAAGCTCAATTTTAGTCTCATCTGATATCTGATCAGAGTCCCTTCTTCCATATGTTTGGGGAGTCTCCCACATGCCTTATGGCGAACACCAAACGTGTTTGCTTATTTTTTCCTTTAAGCAATGGCTATTTTCTGGCCACTCTTCCGTAAAGCCCGGCTCTGTGGAGCGTACCGGCTTAACGTGGTCCTATGGACAGATACTCCTTTGCAGCTCCTTCACGGTTATCTTTGGTCTCTTTGTTGCCTCTCTGATTAATGCCCTCCTTGCCTGGTCCATGAGTTTTGGCAGGTTTGTTGTGGTGCCATAGTCTTTCCATTTTTTAATAATCGATTTAATGGTGCTCTGTGGGATGTTCAAAGTCTCCTTGGTCTTTATGGTGCCGCTTGCTTGGTGGTGCCCCTTGCTTAGTGGTGTTTCAGACTTTGGGGCCTTTCAGTATATATATACTGAGATGTATATAGGTGTATATATACAGGTGTATATATACTGAGATCATGTGACAGATCATGTGACACTTAGATTGCACACAGGTGGACTTTATTTAACTAATTATGTGATTTTTGAAGGTAATTGGGTGCAACAGATCTTATTTAGGGGCTTCGTAGCAAAGGGGTTGAGTACACATCCACGCATCACTTTTCTGTTTTATATTTTTGAGAATTTTTTGAAACCAGGGATTTTTTTTCATTTCACTTCACCAATTTGGACTATTTTGTGTATGTCCATTACATGAAATCCAAATAAAAATCTATTTAAATTATAGGTTGTAATGCAACAAAATAGGAAAAACACCAAGGGGGATGAATACTTTTGCATGGCACTGTACCTGCTCTATACTCGCCTGGGATAATGATGGGGGCTCCCTTTTTGACAGAATGGGAGTGGCTGTCTGTTCAGCCAGTTATGCTCTCGTGCTTGATTGGCTAAAATTGATGATGTGTCAATGAGCCGGCCCATTCGCCATCTCCTCCTTACCCATTACAGGCTGCCTCAATTGAGTTGAATTATGATCAATTATTGTAAATACCAACTCTGCATTGTCCAAAAATGTCCATGATATGCCACGTATAGAGCGACTCCCATTAGGAGCTCATTTTGTAACTGATGTACCTTGTTAATCTGAGATAAACAAGTCCATACATGTTGGGGAGAATGAGTAGATACAGCCATGCACTACTGTTCATGAGGATTAGGCTGATATGGAGGTGGGGGTGGGGAGGTGTTACTACTGTAATGAAATATAGTGTATGCTAAGGAAGTACTGCTGTACATTTTCTAATAAGTGTAGAATACAATAGGTACATTTAAGCCTAACTGCTCTCTATTGTAAAAAATGTGTTCTTAATAACTTACCTGGTAAAGTGAAAGGTTTAAATGGAATAAATAATCTGCATTTTGTTTTCGTTTCAGGGGCGCTGTATGAATTTCACCCGAGTTCCCAATCATTAGGTCAAACACACCATAATCTTTGGACTATGAGGCTATGGAGCGAACAGGAGCCCGTAGCCATGGGAAGAATGGGTGCTGAGGGTGCTCTAGGCCCCCTGAACAAAAAATATATATATAAAACATTTATTAATACATATTTTATTTTTATTTATATATATATCAAAAAAATACTTCACAAAAGTAGTACACTGGGGCTTTAGTAGTCCTGTATTTGCAGACGGATATAGATGTCTGTATCAGCACCCTCACCCTCAACCTACTTCCTGGGGCTATGTAGGAGCCTATGGACAACATACCTAAACATCACACTGTAAATGTGCCTCTCCTAGGACTTATTATTTAACATGTATTTATCTGGGATAAAACAAGGCTGTTCAGTAGCATTCAACAATGTTAGCTTGCTTACTTGCTATAAAATCCTCATGTCACCGTTTCATTTATTGTCAGGAGTCATTCAAGTTCAAGTCTGTTTATGTGGATAGACAGGTTCACTTCTTGACATTAAAACAACAATCGTAAGAAATTAAGTGAATAAAAGAGTACCAAAAATAAAGCTGAGTGAATTAAAAAAATTGGATACAAATGTTGACATTTTTTGTACACAGTGTATTTCTCTTATTTTTTATTCAAGCTCTGCTGTTTCAAATGTGGTTTTCTAAATAAAGATATTTTTCAACATTCTGTGGAAAGATTGTAAGGGTTTCACTTTCAAGTAAAACTACAACGGGGTCATATTTTTCCCAAGATGCAGGCCTAATCTCATTCATGTAGCTAAATGCCATAATACAAATCACATTGTTTATCTAATCCCTTTGACCTAATGCTTATTGTACATAAAAACCCTGCTTCGGTTTCCAGTCCCCGAGGACAAACAGAACAAGAGAGAATAATGTCATATCCGCGTTTTATTTTCTAGAGGAGGTATTTAGGGGAAAGACTATTATAATTGTAGAACGCAATGGGCTTGATACACATAATTTGCATATAAAATCCAATGGGAATCCCAAAATAATTGATTTACATTATAAAAATGTACAAAAATAAAAAATGTACAAAAATAAAAAATAATAAAATAAACAGTACCCCTGCAAACCAGAAGGGATGGTGTATCGCTGCAGAATGCTGTGGGAGCCATGCTGGTTAAGTGTGCCTTGAATTCTAAATAAATCACTGACAGTGGCACCAGCAAAGCACCCCCACACCAGCACAACTCCTCCTCCATGCTTCACGGTGGGAACCACACATGCAGAGATCATCCGTTCACCTACTCTGCATCTCACAAAGACACAGCGGTTGGAACCAAAAATCTCCAATTTGGACTCATCAGACCAAAGGACAGATGTCCACCGGTCTAATGTCCATTGCTCGTGTTTCTTGGCCCAAGCAAGTCACTTCTTATTATTGGTGTCCTTTAGTAGTGGTTTCTTTGAAGCAAATCGACCATGAAGGCCTGATTCACGCAGTCTCCTCTGAACAGTTGATGCTCAGACGAAGGCCCTAAAAATTGTCAGACACCAGCCACCCTAGTCATAAACTGTTCTCTCTGCTACCGCATGGCAAGCGGTCCCGGAGCGCCAAGTCTAGGTCCAAAAGGCTTCTCAACAGATTCTACCCCCAAGCCATAAGACTCCTGAACATCTAATCAAATGGCTACCCAGACTATTTGTCAGACTCCAGCCACCCTAGTCATAGACTGTTCTCTCTGCAACCGCAAGGCAAGCGGTACTGGAGCGTCAAGTCTAGGTCCAAAAGGCTTCTCAACGGCTTCTACCCCCAAGCCATAAGACTCCTGAACATCTAATCAAATGGCTACCCAGACTATTTGCATTGCCCCCCCCCCCCCTCCCTCTCCTACTATTTTACGCTGCTGCTATTCTGTTTATTATCTATGCATAGTCACTTTAACTCTACCTACATGTACATATTACCTCAATTATCTCGACTAACCAGTGCCCCCGCACATTGACTCTGTACTGGTACCCCCTGTATATACCCTCACTACTGTTATTTTACTGCTGCTCATTAATTATTTGTTTCTTTTATTTCTTATTTTTTTACTTAACAGGTATTTTTCTTCAAACTGCATTGTTGGTTAAGGGCTTGTAAGTAAGCATTTCACTCTAAGGTCTACACCTGTTGTATTCGGCGCATGTGACAAATACAATTTGATTTGATTTGTTTTGATGTGTCTGTTACTTGAACTCTGAAACATTTACTAGGGCAGCAATCTGAGGTGCAGTTAATTGACGATTTCTGAGGCTGGTAACTCTAATGAACTTCTCCTCTGCAGCAGAGGTAACTCTGGGTCTTCCTTTCCTGTGGAGGTCCTCATGAGAGCCAGTTTCATCATTGTGCTTGATGGTTTTTGCGACTGCACTTGAAGAAACTTTCAAAGTTCTTTTCATTTTCCGTATTGACTGACCTTCATGTCTTAAAGTAATGATGGACTGTTATTTCTCTTTGCTTATTTGAGCTGTTCTTGCCATAATATGTACTTGCTCTTTTACCAAATAGGGCCATCTTATGTATGGCAACCCTACCTTGTCACAACACAACTGATTGTCTCTAACACATTAAGAAGGAAAGAAATTCCACAAATTAACTTTTAACAAGGCACACTTGTTACTACCTCATGAAGCTGGTTGAGAGAATGCCAAGTGTGCAAAGCTGTCATTATTTACCTAGGCAAGTCAGTTAAGAACAAATTCTTATTTTTAATGACGCCTAGGAACAGTGGGTTAACTGCCTTGTTCAGGGGTAGGAGGACAGATTTTTTTTTACCAGGTCAGCTCAGGGATTCGACCTTGCAACCTTTTGGTTACTAGTCCAAGGCAAAGGGTGGCAACTTTGAAGAATCTCAAATGTTTAACACTTTTTTGGTTACTACCTGATTCCATATGTGTTATTTCATAGTTTTGATTTATTAACTATTATTCTACGATGTAGAAAATAGTAAAATAAAGAAAAATCCTTGAATGAGTAGGTGTGTCCAAACTTTTGACTGGTACTGTAGGTCATTTCCATCATGTCCAGATGATCATATCCAGATGGGCAATAAAAATATATTTCATTTCTGGGCACATACTTCTTCAACTGCGGTTCATGAAATCGTATTTTATTCAAGCAGTTTATAAAGTACAGAGGGGGGTCCATGGGCACGTCTGTCGCAGGGCTATTGTGTAACTTCAGAACGCCGATTTTTGGTTTCGTTTATGGACTAGCTAGCATGAGCTGCTGGGCTAGCCAGCTGCTTAGCATAGTGTAGTGTGTCATTGATTTAGCTATAGTCTATGAATTAAAAGCTTGCTAGATCACAAAGTAAAGTGTACTGTAGCTAAATGACACCACGTAGACATCGATAGCATGCAACAAAAGGTAATTTTATCTCTGCGTGCCAGCATGAAAGCTATAGCTAGTTCGCTAGCTAGCATGCCCGGCTAAATTTTCAGTTGAACTTCATGTTATGAGAGGAATGCATATATTTCGATCAATCGCTTAGCTCTGATTTATTCCTAGAAACTAACTTAGCTATTGCCAAAGGCATGTTGACTCTCTGATTTTATTAGTCATATCTTCAGATCCTCTCTTAAGTCTGCTATCAGCAGAATAGTACCTTGTTGTTGAACTACAAAAGCGCTCCATCTATGTCAATGTTAGATTGCAATGAAACCGTAGTGCCATGCTATAACATTACCCTGTTGTGTGCCCCTTTCATCGTTCCAGCCTTAAAACGGTGCCAGAACTCTGAAATCTGATGGTCCAAAATGCCTCAAAAACTCAAGTTACACAAGAGTAGTCACTACATTGAGCTGGGGAGTTACCAGTACTGGCCAGTTCTGGTGCCTCGGGGAATACGCCTGTACACATTTGAACAGATCCCGTTGTTCTTGAAAGAAAACCCTTACATTACAGATGGATACAGAGCACACTTGACATCAAAACTATGTTTAAAAAGGTATGTGAAATCAACAGAATAAGCCTAGTTGTTGTAGCTTCAGTTTTAGTAATATATAGATAGTTGTTGTGTAGCCTGGTCCCGGATCTGTACTGTCTTGCCAACTCATATGGTCCTCGTCACACCAAACAAAATGACAGCAGTTGGCAAAACAGCACAAACAGATCTGGAACCAGGCTAGTTGTTGAGTGCGTTGTGTATTGTTTTCCACCCCTCTAGCATCTTTGTGCTGTCCAATGAAACAGTCAACATATGGACTCATCTGTTGGGCTTCCTCCTGTTCTTCCTACTGGGGGTGAATGACATGTCTACAGTCCTGCCGGCTTCAGGTGCCAACAGAGAAGACTATGTCATCTACTTCATAGGACTTTTCTGCTTTCAGGTGTGTGTGTGTGTGTGTGTGTGTGTGTGTGTGTGTGTGTGTGTGTGTGTGTGTGTGTGTGTGTGTGTGTGTGTGTGTGTGTTATGGGTGTATGTAACAGAGGTCACAGCGATCTGTCTTATGTCCATGAAAATCTTTAGCTACTTTGCTTTTGTGCCTACACACCTGTAATGTTATATTCTGCAGCTCTGCATTTAGTACTGTTGTAGGATTGTTACCTGTTGTTTTTCTAGGTGTGTATGCTGTGTTCAGTGGGGTATCACCTCTTTTCCTGCCACCGCTCAGAGAAGACGTGTCACCGCTGGTTGGCGCTGGACTATGCTGGAATCTCTGTGGGAATCCTGGGCTGTTACATTCCAGGGGTCTTCTATGCCTTCTACTGCAACATTGTATGTTGGACAATATAATAGACATTTCAGCCCATTGCTTTTATTTCACCCATAGTGGTATATATAAAAAAATATTTCACCCATAAAATATATAAATATAGTCTTGTGAAACCAGACTGCTCTGTCTGGTTTAACAAGGCTGATAAAGATAACATGTTAAACTCACTGTGAAGATATACCTACATAAACTAGCTCTGAAATGTAATCTCTTCTCCTGCCCTTTATTCTTGTTTTCCAACTCCCCCCTCCCCCCCAGTTCTGGAGACAGGTGTACTTGGTGATTGTTCTAGCGTTGATATTGGCCATATTCTCGGCTCAGATCCACCCTCACTACCTCTCTACGGAGTGGCAACACCTGCGGACCGCCATCTTCTGCTCTGTGGCTGGCTACGGGGTCATCCCCGCTGTCCACTGGGTCTGGCTCAATGGAGGCTTTAGCTCCGCTGTCGTCCAGGTGAAACTGCAGAATTGTTATACAATTATTACAAAGATGAAATGCATACAAAGATTTATAAATACAAATATTACAATGCCAGAAAATATTCTGCACAGGAGTGAAGTATTTCTTACTGTATTGCAGTTGTTCCTCCCTCGTGTGATTGTGATGTATTTGATAGCTGGAGCTGCGTTCCTCTTCTACATCTCTAAAATCCCAGAACGCTGCTTCCCAGGTGAGCCGTCATGCTTGACACATCTATTCCACAATATTACAAATTACCTTGTGTAGCAAATAACCATTTGTGTGATTAAGATGAGTAATTGTACACCTTGCCTTCCCAGGTGAGCCTTCATGACTTCATGCTTTTGACCCATTTATAAGACATGTATAACATAATACTCTTTCCATTTGTTACTGTACACTGAGTGTACAAGATATTAGGAACACCTGCTCTTTCCATGACAGAGTGACCAGGTGAAAGCTATGATCCCTTGAATGGGGTATGGTAGTAGCTGCCAGGTGCACCGGTTTGAGTGTATCAAGAACTGCAAAGTGGCTGGGGTTTTCACACTCAACAGTTTCCCGTGTGTATCAAGAACTGTCCACCACCCAAAGGACATCCAGCCAACTTGACACAACTGCGGGAAACATTGAAGTCAACATTGGCCAGCATCACTGTGAAACGCTTTCAACACCTTGTAGAATCCATGCCCCGAAAAATGTAGGCTGTTCTGAATGCAGAAGGGGGTGAAACGCAATATTAGGGTGTTCCTAATGTTTTGTACACTCTATATTTCAGTCACCTTTTTTTTGCCAACTTTTGATTGGCCAAATAGCCTCTGTCTTCCATTTCCTTATTCCAATCTTTGAACACTTAAAATTTGTAGTGACCTTTTGATGACCGTGTGATGCCCGTTGACCTCCACAGGTCAGCTGAACTATCTGGGAGCCAGCCACCAGGTGTGGCATGTCCTGGTAGTGTTTATGTTCTACTGGTGGCACCAGACTGCTGTGTATATAATGAACTTCAGACACAACCAGCCATGCCCTCCTCTCTACACCAATAGTGGCTAGCTGGAGCCACACAGACTAGCATCCAGCCACCAAGCAACCACAGCCTGTACTGTAGCCACTCAATGCAATCAAACCAGACTACAGACCGCCATATAAGCTTATTCTACAGATGCCCAGTCAAGACCCATATCCAAGAACACCCATGATAGTACTGTTAAACCTTACAGGTGTCTGTAGAAAGCTTGAAACCATCTCTGGTTTTAAGGTTTGCTATTGGTGTTATGCAATCATGTCTGCTTTCTGCTGAGACTTCTGTAATGCCAGGTTATAAGAGATGGAAAGACATGTCAGTCATAGCCTGGTCGCAGGTCTGGGAAGCAAGATGGCACAAACAGATCTGGGACCAGACAGGGTAAGTCACTAGACACACTGTACACAATACATATACCGCTACAGCTGAACATTTTCTGTGATTCTCCAATTATCTTTTCATATTCAAGATTTTTTTTACCTGATTTGTATCTATTAATTTGCATGTAAGCTACTGTTTGAATGTTACATGCTGTGAAATACTTCTCTGCTGTCTTGAGCACATGGGACCTTACAAAGGGTTATGTGCAATCTACCTGCCTGCTATACTATGGAAATGGAACAAAAACAAAAAAGTTATTTTTGTTTGAGTAGTTTTATCTGTATTAATCAATACTTGAATTGTTTGTGTGTTGTATTATTGCCTCTGGCACAAACTTCATTGGGTTCTATGGTGGGGTTGAGTAGTTATCTTACTGTATTTCATTAATGGTGGGATTGAGTAGTTATCTTACTGTATTTCATTAATGGTGGGGTTGAGTAGTTATCTTACTGTATTTCATTAATGGTGGGATTGAGTAGTTATCTTACTGTATTTCATTAATGGTGGGATTGAGTAGTTATCTTACTTTATTTCATTAATGGTGGGATTGAGTAGTTATCTTACTGTATTTCATTAATGGTGGGGTTGAGTAGTTATCTTACTGTATTTCATTAATGGTGGGGCTGAGTAGTTATCTTACTGTATTTCATTAATGGTGGGGTTACTTTTAGTATTTGTGGTCAACTGACCGCCTTCCTCTCACAATCCACTTAAATCTAAGGGCTGATTCAAGAACTGTTTAGAGAAATGTAACCAACTAAACATAAACCCAATGAAATAGATTGGGAGTAAATTCCCCTCGCCTTCATTTGTTAGTGTCCCTTTTGTCACTCACTGGTGTGTGAACAACTGCATAAGAACAAAAGTCCTAATGGCCAGTATTATCGATTGTATGTTATACACCACAATAGTGTAGTACACTTGAATTCAGGTTACGTCAAATTACTACCCGGTCTCTCTCCATGCATATACTGTACATCTCCTGCCATTTTTATCCAGTTCCCGGTCATTTAATTAAAGGAAATGTATCCAGCACTGCAATGACATTTTGGTCACAGGTTTTTAGATTGTCTCCAGCTGACATACTTAGCCTCTAGTCAGATAAGGATGCTCAGAACATATCACAGCCTGTAATGACTGGAAACGCAGCAGACTGTTTGTTTGCCTTGTAAATTCACTTTTGTTTTTAAGTATGACTTTCATTATTTTACTGTGTAATTACTGTATTATTTTACCTGTCTGTCTTGTTTGTTACGTTGTTCAACATTTGTTTTTAATTTATTTTGGCATGGTTGATGGACCTTTACTTTTGAATGCACTGACTAAAGGGGCACATTATTTGAATCTATCTGTAATATGACATGTTTCTCTTTGCTTACATCAATAAATAAAGAATGCCTCAAGCAATATCATTGTTGAACTTATGTAATGACAATATCATATAATTTGCAATGACATTTACTTGTAGCTACAGTTTTCAGAAAGTGCCCTCATCCTCAAAGTTGACTATATCCTCGTCTTCTCCATGCAATCAAACGTCTTCCAGAGCATAGGCTAATTTTGGCATATGAGGATTATATTTTCTCTAAACCCATTCTACAATATAACCTCCCAGCGTAAATTGAGGGATTATAATCTACAGCCATTGTTCTTTTCTTGCAGCTACTAATTAGAATTTTGTAAGAGTTTGAGTTGTCAGATACTCCCAACCTAGATTACAAATCTCCAGATTACAGCCTTGCCTGAGATGACAATGAGATTTTTTAATTTGATTTATTTAACCAGGCGAGTCAGTTAAGAACAAATTTTAATTTACAATGACGGCCTACCCCGGATGACGCTGGGCTAATTGTGCGCCACCCTATCGGACTCCCAATCAGGGCCGGATGTGATGCAGCCTGGATGACAGAGATCATGACAGAGATCTTCAATCAAATTTATTTATAAAGCCCTTCTTGCATCAGCTGATGTCACAAAGTGCTGTACAGAAACCCAGCCTATAACCCCAAACAGCAAGCAATGCAGGTGTAGAAGCACGGTGGATAGGAAAAACTCCCTAGAAAGGCCAGAACCTAGGATGTAACCTAGAGAGGAACCAGGCTATGAGGGGTGGCCAGTCCTCTTCTGGCTGTGCCGGGTGGAGATTATAACAGAACATGGACAAGATGTTCAAATGTTCATAGATGACCAGCAGGGTCAAATAATAATAATCATGGTGGCAACAGGTCAGCACCTCAGGAGTAAATGTCAGTTAGCTTTTCATAGCCGATCATTCAGAGTATCTCTACCACTCCTGCTGTCTCTAGAGAGTTGAAAACAGCAGGTCTGGGACAGGTAGCACATCCGGTGAACAGGTCAGGGTTCCATAGCCGCAGGCAGAACAGTTGAAACTGGAGCAGCAGCACGACCAGGTGGACTGAGGACAGCAAGGAGTCATCAGGCCAGGTAGTCTTGAGGCATGGTCCTAGGACTCAGGTCCCGAGAGAGAAAGAAAGAAAGAAAGAAAGAAAGAAAGAAAGAAAGAGAGAGAATTAGAGAGAGCATACCTAAATTCACACAGGACACTGGATAAGACAGGAGAAATAGTCCAGATATAAAAATGGAGCTCTATAGGAGAAAGCCCTGCCTCCAGCTGTTTGCTTAAAAATTCTAGGGACAGTAAGGAGATCTGCATCTTGTGACCGTAACGTACGTGTAGGTATGTACGGCAGGACCAAATCGGAAAGATAAGTAGGAGCAAGCCCATGTAATGCTTTGTAGGTTAGCAGTAAAACCTTGAAATCAGCCCTTGCCGTAACAGGAAGCCAGTGTAGAGAGGCTAGCACTGGAGTAATATGATCACATTTTCAAATCATCTCTTTCCATGAGTCAGTTGGCAAAACATGACAGAACAAAGAGAAAGTTAGACGCACAAATATCATATCGTCCAAAAGATGCTAACTTCCCCTGTTATTGTAATGGTGAGAGGTTCTGTCACGTTCGTCGTCCTCCTCATCTGAGGAGGAGTAGTAAGAAGGATCGGAGGACCAATGCGCAGCGTCTTATGAATACATCGTTACTTTTAATTAACGAAGAACACTGAATAAACTTACAAAACAATAAACGGACGAAAACGCAACAGTCCCGTATAGTAACATACACAAAGACACAGAAACAGGAACAATCACCCACAACACAAAACAGGCTACCTAAATATGGTTCCCAATCAGAGACAACGAGAAACACCTGCCTCTGATTGAGAACCATATCAGGCCAAACACATAGAAACACACAAACTAGACATAAAACATAGAATGCCCACACAGATCACACCCTGACCAAACAAAACATAGAAACATACAAAGCAAACTATGGTCAGGGCGTGACAGGTTCGCATGTCTCAGGGGTATGATATTTGTGTGTCTAACTTTCTCACTCATTATTCCCGATTCATTCAGGACTATCCGTAATCATGGTAGTATCTAAATGAATGTAAAAGTGTTTAGAAACATATTCTATTCTTATTTACTTAACCAAAATATAAACACAACATGTAAAGTGTTGGACCCATGTTTCATGAGCTAAAATAAAAGATCCCAGAAATGTTCCATACTCACAAAAAGCTTATTTCTCCCAAATGTTGTGCCCAAATTTGTTTTGTGCGCCTTTAGTCCTTGCCAAGATAATCCATCCACCTGACAGGTGTGGCATATTAAGAAGCTGATTAAACAGCATGATCATTACACAGGTACACCTTGTGCTGGGACAATAAAAGGCCACAAAAATTGTGAAGTTTTGTCACACAACACAATGCCATGTCACGCCCTGACCTTAGAGATCCTTATTTATTCTCTATGTTTGGTTAAGTCAAGGTGTGATTCGGGTGGGAACATCTATGTTTTCTATTTCTTTGTTGTTTTTCCGTGTGTGGTTCCCAATCAGAGGCAGCTGTCTATCGTTGTCTCTGATTGGGGATCATATATAAGTTGTCATTTTCCGTTTGGGTTTTGTGGGGTGTTGTTTTTCTGTTTAGATGGTTTCCCTGACAGAACTGTGCACTTTCGTGTTCTCCTTTTGTTTGAGTGGTTTTGTGAACATTCAATTATGAACACTTTCCACGCTGCGCTTTGGTCTCATTCCGACAACGAACGTTACAGAACACCCCACCAAAGAAGGACCAAGCAGCGTGGACAGGAGGAGAAGAGCTCCTGGGCACGGGAGAGAAGGGTGTTTAGGACATCGTGGACATGGGAGGAGATCATGGCAGGCGACAAAAGCCTGCCATGGAAACAGGCGGAGGCAGATAGAGAGGAGCAGAGAGATCAGGAGTTACGGCAGAGACGGGAGCACGAGAGGCAACCCCCAATTTTGGGGGGGGCACACGGGTTGGCGAGCAGATTTGGTCACGGTTCCAGTGCCATGTTTTACGGTTTTACGCACTGTGCCTTCAGTGCGAAGTCACAGCCCGGTGCGTGCATTACATGCTCTCCGTACCTGCCGTGTAAAGAGGGGTATCCAGCCAGGTAGGGGGGTGCCGGCTCAGCGCTCCTGGTCTCCAGTGCGCCTCCTCTGCCCGGTTTTTCCTGCGCCAGCTCTTCGCACGGTATCCTCAGTTCGCCAGGAGAACCCAGTGCGGCCTGTTCCAGCTTCCCACACGTGCCGGGCTAAAGTGGGCATGCAGCCAAAAGGAGAGGTGCACGTGTTAAGCACCGGATCTCCAGTGCTCCCCCACAACCCGGTTCGACCTGTGCCTGCGCTCGGGAGGTGCCGGGCTAAAGTGGGCATTCAGCCTGGAGGAGTGGTGCCAAGGCTACGCACCAGATCGCCAATACTCCCCCACAGCCGGGTTCATCCTGTGCCTCTAAGGACCAGGCCTCCTGTATGTCTCCCCAGCCTGGTGGGCCCTGTGGCAGCCCCACGCACCAGGCTGTCTATACGTCTCCTCCAATCAGCGAGGGTTCTCCAGTCCGGAGCCTCCAGCGACGTTCTCCAGTCCGGGGCTCGCAACGAGGGTGCCCAGTCAAGAGCTTGTAGCGATGATCTACGGTCTGGAGGTCCCGGCGACAATCCCTGCACCGAAGGCGCCACCGAAGTGGGGGTAGCCTAAAGCGAAGCAGGGTCTGCGTCCCACACCTGAGCTTCCACCGAGAGTAGATGCCCACCCGGACCCTCCCCTATAGATTCAGGTTTGCGGCCGGAGTCCGCACCTTTGGGGTGTGGTACTGTCACGCCCTGACCTTAGAGATCCTTATTTATTCTCTATGTTTGGTTAGGTCAGGGTGTGACTCAGGTGGGAAAATCTATGTTTTCTATTTCTTTGTTGTTTTGCGGTGTGTGGTTCCCAATCAGAGGCAGCTGTCTATCGTTGTCTCTGATTGGGGATCATATATAAGTAGTCATTTTCCGTTTGGGTTTTGTGGGGTGTTGTTTTCTGTTTAGGTTGTTTCCCTGACAGAACTGTGCACTTTCGTTTTCTCCTTTTGTCATTTTGGTTGAGTGTTTTGTGAACATTAAATTATGAACACTTTCCACGCTGCGCTTTGGTCTCATTCCGACGACGAACGTTACATGCCACAGATGTTTAAGATTGAGGGAGCGTGCAATTGGCATGCTGAATGCAGTAATATCCACCAGAGCTGTTGCCAGAGAATTTAATTCATTTCTCTACCATAAGCCGCTTCCAATGTCGTTTTAGAGAGTTTGGCAGTACATCCAACCGGCCTCACAAACACAGACCATGTGTATCGTGTCGTGTGGGCAAGTGGTTCGCTGATGTCAATGTTGTAAACAGAGTGCCCCATAGTGGTGGTGGGATTACGGCATAAACTACGGACAACGAACACAATTGCATTTTATCGATGGCAGTTTGAATACAGAGATACCATGATGAGATCCTGAGGCCCATTTTCGTCCGCCGCCATCACCGTGTTTCAGCATGATAATGCACAGCCCCATGTCGCAATGATCTGTACACAATTCCTGGAGGCAGAAAATGTTCCAGTTCTTCCATGGTCTGCATACTCTCCAGACATGTCACCCATTGAGCATGTTTGGGATCCTCTGGATTGATGTATACAACAGCGTGTTCCAGTTCCTGGCAATATCCAGCAACTTCGCACAGCCATTGAAGAGTGGGACAACATTCCACAGGCCACAATCAACAGCCTGATCAACTCTATGCATAGTCACTTTAACTATACATTCATATACATGCTACCTCAATTGGGCCGACCAACCAGTGCTCCTGCACATTGGCTAACCGGGCTATCTGCATTGTGTCCCGCCACCCACCACCTGCCAACCCCTCTTTTACGCTACTGCTACTCTCTGTTCATCATATATGCATAGCCACTTTAACCATATCAACATGTACATACCTCCTTAATCAGCCTGACAAACCGGTCTCTGTATGTAGCCTCGCTACTTTTATAGCCTCGCTACTGTATATAGCCTGTCTTTTTACTGTTTTATTTTTTTTACTTACCTATTGTATTCGGCGCACGTGACAAATAAACTTTGATTTGATTAGAAATGTGTTCCGCTGCATGAGACAAAAGGTGGTCACACCAAATACTGACTGGTTTGCTGAACCATGTCCCTATCTTTTTTTAAAGGTATCTGTGACCAACAGATGCATATCTGTATTCCCAGATCATGTGAAATCCATAGATTAGGGCATAATGAATTTATTTCAATTGACTTATATGAAAAATCTTTGAAATTGTTGCATGTTGCGTTTAGATTTGTTTAGTATACAATAAAAGTTACTCCAAAAGGACACAATACATCATTTACCATTAATTTCTATTGCCCACAAAATCTGAGACACAGCAAAACAAACAGCAAATGCATCCAACAAGTTTGTAGAATCACAAGCCTGATGTAATCATTGCGAGCTAGGAATATGGGACCAAAACTTTTGACTACTATGAATTTGTCCCCTAAAATGGGGGGACTATATACAAAAAGTGCTGTAATTTCTAAACATTTCACCTGATATGGATGAATATACCCTCAAATTAAAGCTGACAGTCTGCGCCATCATTTCAAATCCAAAGGTTTGAAGTACAGAGCCAAAACCAAAGTGAACTGTCCCAATATGTTTGGAGCTCACTGTATATATATATGTATATTCCGGTCTCTCACATTGCTTGTTGTGATATTTATTCATTTCTTTATTTTTTGCATTATGTGTGTATTGTTTTTTTTTGTTCATAGGTATTACTGCTCTGTTGAAGCTGAGAACACAAGCATTTAGCTAGGTATTACTGCACTGTTGAAGATAGAAACACTAGCATTTAGCTAGGTATTACTGTACTGTTGAAGCTGGAAACACAAGCATTTAACTAGGTATTACTGCACTGTTGAAGATAGAAACACTAGCATTTAGCTAGGTATTACTGCACTGTTGAAGCTGGAAACACAAGCATTTTGCTGCACCTGCGCTAACATCTGCAAAGGGTGCTCTAAAGCGGCTAGATGTTCTTTACCATTCGGCCATCAGATTTCCAACTAATGCTCATTATAGGACACATCACTGCACTCTATACTCCTCTGTAAATGGTCATCTCTGTATACCTGGGGCAAGACCCACTGGTTGATGCTTATTTATATAACCCTCTTAGGTCTTCCTCCCCTCTATCTGAGGTCTACTGTAGCCCTCATTCTCCACATACAACACCGTTCTGCCAGTCACATTCTGTTAAAGGTCCCCAAAGCACACACATCCCTGGGTCAATCCTCTTTTCAGTTTGTTGCAACTAGCGACTGGAACGAGCTACAAGAAAACATTCAAACTGGACAATTTTATCTCCATCTCTCTACATTCAAAGACTCAATCATGGACACTCTCACTGACACTTGTGGCTGCGTGATGTGTTTTTGATTTTACCATTTTGTCCTTCGTGCTGTTGTCTGTGCCTACAGTGCATTCAGAAAGTATTCAGACCCTTTACTCCGTACAGTACTTTGTTGAAGCACCTTTGTCAGCGATTACAGCCTTGAGTCTTCATGGGTATGACGCTACAAGTTTGGCACACCTGTATTTGGAGAGTTTCTCCCATCCTCTCTGCAGATCATCTTAAGCTCTGCCAGGTTGAATGGAGAGCGTCGCTGCACAGCTATTTTCAGGCCTCTCCAGAGATGTTCAAGTCCGGGCTCTGGCTGGAACACTCAAGGACATTCAGAGACTTGGCCTGAAACCACACATGCGTTGTCTTGGCTGTGTGCTTAGGGTCGTTGTCCTGTTGGAAGGTGATCCTTCGCCCTAGTCTGAGGTCCTGAGCGCTTTGGAGTAGGTTTTCATCAAGGATCTCTCTGTACTTTGCTCCTTTCATCTTTCCCTCGATCTTGACTAGTCTCCCAGTCCCTGATGCAGAAAAACATCCCCACAGCATGATGCTGCCACCACCATGCTTCACCGTAGGGATGGTGGTGCCAGTTTTCCTTGGCATTCAGGCCAAAGAGTTCCATCTTGGTTTCATCAGACTACAGAATCTTGTTTCTCATGGTCTGAGAGTCCTTTAGGTGTCTTTTGGCAAGCAGGCTTTTACTGAGGAGTGGCTTCCGTCTGGCAACTCTACCATAAAGGCCTGATTGGTGGAGTGCTGCAGAGATGGTTGTCCTTCTGGAAGGATCTCCCATCTCCACAGAGGAACTCTGGAGCTCTGTGAGGCATCAGGTTCTTGGTCACCTAAAAACCTGTTTTCGCTTTGTCGTTGTGAGGTAGTGTGTGTGTAGATTGATGGGGATTTTTTTTTTTTTAAGTCAATTTTAGAATAAGGCTGTAACTTCGGTCTAAGGCACTGCATCTCAGTGCAAGTGCCTTAGACCACTGCGCCACTCAGGAGCCCGAAGTTACAGCCTACAGTCTCTGGTTCAATTCCAGGCTGTATCACATCCGGCCGTGATTGGGAGTCCCATAGGGTGGTGCACAATTGGTCCAGCGTTGTCCGGGGTAGGCCGTCATAAAGGTTAAATACCTTTTTTGGGAAAAAGTCAAAGGGTCTGAACACTTTTCAAATGCACTGTAACAATGTTTGTGCCATCTTTGTGCTGCTGCCATCTTGAGTTGTTGTCATGTTGTGTCGTTGTCTTAGGTCTCTGTTTTATAGTGTTGTGGTGTCTCTTGTCGCGATGTGTGTATTGATCCTACATTTCATTTTTTTATAGCAGCCCCCGTCCCACAGGAGGACTTTTGCTATGCAGTCATTGTAAATAAGAATTTGTTTGTAATTGACTCGCCTGGTTAAATAAATAAAACAATTTAAACATACAAAAAGTTAAGCATCAGAATACCTCTCTTACCTCCCTGATAAACCCTCCTTTATACAAGTTACACATGCATACTGTTCAATCATATTGTAATTCATGTTTATCCATAGATCAAAATGGCATACTGTGTTAGGAGGATAACTGTGTTCTTGAGAGCCTTTTTGCGTATTTTCTTATCCAAAAATGAAGCATCTAATAACTTTCTCTTTCTTATTCAATCTCTGTTCACATTTACATTTAAGTCATTTAGCAGACGCTCTTATCCAGAGCGACTTACAAATTGGAAAGTTCATACATATTCCCCCCCGCGGGGAATGAACCCACAACCCTGGCGTTGCAAGCGCCATGCTCTACCAACTGAGCCACACGGGACACATGTTTAATTTCTGTTTGCAGAAACCTTGTACTAATAAAGGGTTTCATTTTAAACTCAAAACTACAATGGGTTAATATTGTTCCCCAGACTGTAGGCCTATAATCTCATTCATGTTGCTAAATGCCATAATATAATCTCATTTTTTAAGTATGTGACCTAATGCTTACTGTACATAAAAACCCTGCTTCTGTTTCCTGTCCCTGAGGACAAACAGAAGAGAGAATAATGTCAGATCCTCCTTTCATTTTCTAGGAAGGAGCTAACCATTTTATGGGGGCAAGACTAAAAGATGGCTGTATAATGCATTGGGCTTGATACCTTTTTTATTTGCATTTAAGCATTTATCAAAGAACCTGTAAAACTACAGCACCACCTACAATCCCACTCCGGTCAGATGGAGGCGGAAGTTGTCTATTGCCCAGAGAATGAGAGGACGAAAAAGGACTGTAAGATGTCTGGAGAAGCAGTAAAGGGAGGCCTCACTGCTGATGAACATGGTCTTCAGACCATGTTGGTGCAACAGTTGAAGATGGACAGAAGATGGGCAAAGGTGCCACTGTTGTGGTGCCATCATCATCATCATCTGCATGTCCTGCTACACCATCTTTGTTAACCTGCAAAGGCTAAAGAAGAGAGGAAGAGCGTGGAGGCCAGCTTAATCATTGGTTGACCAATAGTGCCTCCCACTAGCCAGGTGATGGCTGCATTGTGCAGCTGGTGAGAAGCAACTGCAGCGACACCCTAACCCGGACGACGCTGGGCCAATTGTGCGCCGCCCTATGGGACTCCCAATCACGGCCGGTTGTGATACAGCCTGGGATCTATCAAGGGTCTGTAGTGCCTTAGACCGCTGTGTCACTCGGGAGCCCCATATTAATCTGACTATTCACAATAATCATATTATTTTGTGCATACTCCGTGTTGGCGGTGTTCCTATTGATCAGTCAACCCGATCGGATCGTAACACCAGCCACACTACACGATAAAGACAAAAAAAAATGGGACACTGCTAGAACTTTGTCGGAACCTACGACTGCATGTAGTGGTACTTAAATCAGCAGACTTAGACCCAGTCACACTGAACGAGCCAAGACGTAGTGGTACTGAATCAGCAGACCTAGACCCTGTCACACTGAACGAGCCAAGACGTAGTGGTGAATCAGCAGACCTAGACCCTGTCACACTGAACGAGCCAAGACGTAGTGGTACTGAATCAGCAGACCTAGACCCAGTCACACTGAACGAGCCAAGACATAGTGGTACGGAATCAGCAGACCTAGACCCTGTCACACTGAACGAGCCAAGACGTTGTGGTACTGAATCAGCAGACCTAGACCCTGTCACACTGAACGAGCCAAGACGTAGTGGTACTGAATCAGCAGACCTAGACCCTGTCACACTGAACGAGCCAAGACGTCCGACAATCATTTACGACCTAATTATTGTGCCCGACAGGCGGAGACGAGGTACACTATCGGTGTGCTCGCTAGCTAGATATCTATACCACCAGTGTCCTTCGCTTCCGCCTGCCGAACACCTGCCCTCGCCGTCGTTAACATAACTGCGGGAATGCATTGCCCACCAGGCGGGGTCGACAGTCTACCGTTGTCCTACATATCGTTCCCGCCTCTTCTTCTTCCAAGGGGTTTAATTGGCGGTTGTCATCCAAGGTTATGGTGCATTACCACCACCCACTGTTCTGGAGCGCCCCTAACTCCCGCCTGTGTACCGGAGTCCTAGCTAAAAAAGGTACCAATGGAAGGGAAGTATAAAGAGGGGTTCCTGCATACGACGTCGTCTGATGGGGACATGAAAAATAAAGGAGAGCCGCACACTCTAGGAGCTCAGATGCAATTATTTAATAACCTAATAACCAACGTTTCGACAGACGTTGGTTATTATTGCATGCTGTCAGCAGCTTAGGTTATTATTAAGTTATTAACTGATTGCATCTGAGCTCCTAGAGTGTGCGGCTCTCTTTTCTTTTTGTGTGTGTTCTATTCTGCTAGCCAGCACCTTGCCTAAACAGGTGTGCGTTTCTTTCGCCTCCTGTCTCATGGAGACATAACATGCGCAGTTTGATCTACTCTAGAGATATAAGTAGGAAATAGGAATCCCATTGGGCAATGAATGGAGGTAGTATAACGCCCCACCCAGCAGACTGTCGACCAATCGCTTTCACGTTCACGCGTCATGCTACGTCATGTGGCTGCTAAGCTATCGTACCTATTTTCCTCGAAAGTACGTAATGTCACGATTTCAAAGCCATACAATATTGCATAGGAAATTAATTCTCTTACATCTAGGAAAATATTTGTAATGTTGTACTTCTTGATGACAAAATTCATGCTAATGTTGTGTTTTTAAGCTAGCGCCCAATTGACTCCCATTCACTCCATGAAGGAGAGCTCTCCTTGTCCCAGAATCGTCCAGACTGCACCGTATGGCCCACTGACGTACAATGGGCAACGTACACAATAGGCGTTAATAATGTAATGAAACAGCAGGTCTCGAACCCTCGACCTTCTAGCCCGAGGTCCGGCGCGCTATCGACTGTGCCGCAAAAGCATGCTCGTGCGGCAGAGTCGATTTCCGCGCTTATAAACCCAGGGTAGTTACAATACGATTGCAATGGAGTTTCCCATCTCCTCAAAAGGACTGTATTTCTGGCTACTCCAGAAAGTGATGTTGCACGCTACCTCAGTAACTCAAGCACAAGGCCAACCTGGGTAGTCTACTGCTGGCTGCTATTAGCAACTAAATTATCCTTATAACTTATTCTGTGAGCGATTTAAATAAATAGTTAAAAGGACATAGATCTGGTGTATTACAAGCAATTATTGGTACCATAATTTAATAAAACAATTTTACACAAAGATACATTTTTCCATTCACTATAATGGGGCCTAGTTCTGCTAGCAAATGCCTGCAGTACAGCGGTCGGTCTTGAACTTCCGTGACTTCAAGAGGGAGCAAGCGGTCTTCTCCATAGAGAATGATAGATGCCTCTAGCGGCCAAAATTCTATTTTAGCGTTGGCAGCGCGATTGAGGGCATCCACCATGCTTCCGCCATTTTAAAGTAGTCAAAATAGTCATCTGGGTGGGGTTTCCTATGGGTTGTAAGTCACAATGGCGCTGCGGCTGTCCATGCTGTCACAGATGAGTCCTCTATCTATCTCTATGTTCTCCCCTAGTCTGCTGCATACTTTTGGGGGGGACAGTTGGGACACCTTTTTCGGCAATCAAAGCCAATCGAGGAACACGGCCAAACTGATCTCAGTACTTGAGAACTAGGCTATTGGAAATCCCAATAATTGATTTAGATTATGTATTTTGGATAAATACCACGTCATTTTTTACAAATAATATTCTATATTCTTCAATAAATTGACTTGTTCATATCTTTCTATCTCTCCAGTATAGCTATTAATTTTAGTAAAATGAAATCATTGCTGTAGCTGTATCATAAATCATATACATTTGGCTATTTGGGTCATTTCCATAATATCCAGATGGGCCATAAAAAAAGCTTTTATTTATGATCAGATATTTGGAGCCACCCAGACTTAAACTGGTGTTCATGAAATCGTATCACAGAGTTACTGTCTTTGATCGTATTGTATTCAGGCAGTTTATAAAGTCCAGAGAGGGGGTCCTCGGGCACGACTTGCGCAGCCATGTCCATTGTGTAATTTTAGAACTCAGTTTTTTTGTTTTGTGCTTATGTATTTTCCAGCATGAGCTGCGGGGCTAGCCAGTTGCTTAAAATATTGTATTAATAGCTTGCTAAATCACAAAGTAAGGTGTATTGTAGCTAGATGACATCACGTAGCCATCGATAGCATGCAACAAAAGGTAATTTACTCTCTGCGAGATCAATTCCGCATGCTAGCATGTCCGGCTAAATTTCAAGTTGGAATGCAAGAGGAATGCATATATTTTGATCAATCGCTTAGCTCTGATTTATTCCAATAAATGATCTATTACCAAAAGCATGTTGACTTGCCAATTTTATTAGTTATAGGTTCAGATCCTCTATTCGTCTTTCCTAGAAAAGCGATCTAACGTTATGCTTGCCAGAATATACTGACGCCTACCATTATGCTTGTTTACACTGAGCTGCACTGGGGTCGGAACGCAATCATGGTTACATTAAAAGCCTATTTATTCTTGATCTGTCAATGCCACCAGGAGGCTCCATGTGGAGGTTATGATGCAAAATTGCAGAGCCTTTGGAGGCTTGAAAATGCCAAATCTAGCCCCATATGGCAATACATACGGCTCAACATATTTTCATGTAGCCAGTGCTTAATACTGTCGGGAGCTGAGTAGTGAAAGGGGGGATACCTAGTCAGTTGTCCAACTGAATGTATCTTCCACATTTAACCCAGAGAGGTGCAGGGGGCTGCCTTAATCAATGTCTTCAGGACATGGGGAACATTGGTTTAACTGCTTTGTTCAGAAGGACAGATTTGTACCTTGTCAGCTCAAGGATTCGATCCAGCAACCTTCCTGTTCCTGGCCCAACGCTCTAACCACGAGGCTACCCACTAGTACTGGCAACTCACATTTTATACTGCTTGAGCTCCTGTTCCTCTTATAGAATATTAGCTTAAAAGTATTGTAGAGGTGCTGCACATAAATATAAACCGTACCGGCACCAAAATTGAGTACCGGCACCTATTTCAGTCCAAGTCAAGCACTGCATATTGCTCCACAATGGCATGATTGGTTGATGGTAGGTGGGGGGCAGTTCATCCTGTATAAACACAAACTCGCTTACTTCACAAAAAAACATGGAGAACTTTGACGAAAGACTATCAGAACAAATTCACCAATATAATACATCTTTATGTAGGGATTTCAAAGACACAAAAATAAGTTTGAACTCCTAGAAAGACATTGTGGAGGAAGCTCCCGAGTGGCGCAGCAGTCTAAGGCACTGCATCTCAGTGCAAGCGGCATCACTACAGTGCCTGGTTTGAATCCAGGCTGTATCACATCTGTCCGTAATTGGGCGGCACACATATTGCCCAGCGTCGCCGGGGTAGGCCGTCATTGTAAATTAGATTTTGTTCTTAACTGACTTGCCTAGTTAAATCAAGGTTAAAAATAAATAATAATAGGAATAAAGTTGAAGTTGGAAGTTTACATACACTGAGGTTGGAGTCATTAAAACTCATTTTTCAACCACTCCACAAATGTCTTGTTAACAAACTATAGTTTTGGCATGACACAAGTCATTTTTCCAACATTTGTTAACAGACAGATTATTTCACTTATAATTCACTGTATCACAATTCCAGTTGGTCAGAAGTTTACATACACTAAGTTGACTGTGCCTTTAAACAGCTTGGAAAATTCCAGAAAATTATGTCATGGCTTTAGAAGCTTCGGATAGGCTAATTGACATCATTTGAGTCAATTGTAGGTGTACCTGTGGATGTATTTCAAGGACTACCTTCAAACTCAGTGCCTCTTTGCGTGACATCATGGGAAAATCAAAGGAATCAGTCAAGACCTCAGAAAAACAATTGTAGACCTCCACAAGTCTCGTTCATCCTTGGGAGCAATTCCCAAATGCTTGAAGGTACCACTTTCATCTGTACAAACAATAGTACGCAAGTTTAAACACCATGGGACCACGCAGCCATCAAACCGCTCAGGAAGGAGAAGCGTTATGTCTGCTAGAGGTGAACGTACTTTAGTGCGAAAAGTGAAATCAATCCCAGAATAACAGCAAAGGACCTTGTGAAGATGCTGGAGGAAACAGGTACAAAAGTATCTATATCCACAGTAAAACGAGTCCTATATCGACATAATCTGAAAGGCTGTTCAGCAAGGAAGAAGCCACTGCTCCAAAATCGCCATAAAAAAGCCAGACTACGGTTTGCAACTACACATGGAGAAATGTCCTCTGGTCTGATGAAACAAAAATAGAACTGTTTGGCCATAATGACCATCGTTATGTTTGGAGGAAAAAGGGGGAGGCTTGCAAGCTGAACAACACCATCCCAACCGTGAAGCACGGGGGTGGCAGCATGATGTTGTGGGGGTGCTTTGCTGCAGGAGGGACTAGTGCACTTCACTAAATATATGGCATCATGAGGCAGGGAAATTATGTGGATATATTGAAGCAACATCTCAAGACATCAGTCAGGAAGTTAAAGCTTGGTCACAAATGGGTCTTCCAAATGGTCAATGACCCCAAGCATACTTCCAAAGTTGTGGCAAAATGGCTAAAGGACAACAAAGGCAAGGTATTGGAGTGGCCATCACAAAGCCCTGACCTCAAGCCTATAAAAAAAATTGTGTTCAAACTGAAAAAAGTGTGTGTGAGCAAGGAGGCCTACAAGCCTGACTCAGTTCCACCTCTGTCAAGAGGAATGGGCCAAAATTCACCCAACTTATTGTGGGAAGCTTTTGGAAGGCTACCCAAAACGTTTGACCCAAGTTAAACAATTTAAAGGCAATCCTACCAAATACTAATTGATTGTATGTAAACTTCTGACCCACTGGGAATGTGATGAAATAAATAAAATCTGAAATAAATCATTCTCTCTACTATTATTCTGACGTTTCACATTCTTAAAATAAACTGGTGATCCTAACTGACCTAAAACAGGGAATTTTTACAAGGATTAAATGTCAGGAATTGTGAAAAACTGAGTTTAAATATATTTGGCTAAGGTGTATGTAAACTTCCGACTTCAACTGTAGATGCAGTAAAGAGGTCAATGGAATGCAGACCGTGGGGGATAGAAGGGCAATGGATTGGCCCACATTCAACAAATCTGAACTAAGTGAATATTTGTCAAATCCGTCATGATTGATGTATTGTAACAGGCCCATAATGTGGGTACTAAATTCCCAATTTGGATATATTTTGCTGTTTTCGCTGCATAACATTTAGAAGTTGTTCATTTTCAGGTTTAGAAAAAGTGACTAGTAAATGCTAACTCCCGTTTGTATAAGCAGGTTAGCATAGCTAGCACACAGAAATTGGTGGTGTAGTCAAAGTCGTTTTAAACTGTAATGCAGTTGATTGATGACATGAACATGTATTGGGGTTGACCTCCATACAAACATATAGTGTGAAATACACATAAACAACAGCCTAAATGTAGGCTGATTTTGCTGGGGGGCAATGAGGAGATTCGGGATGGAGATTCAGGTGGAAAACGGTGCATCCTTTTTACTTCATGCTATTTTGGCTGAGCTATGTCAAGCACCGGGAAACGGACTCCAACAACTCAGAAGAGGTAAGGTATTTTCTTTTTGTTTAGCCAGTTGCTCGTAATTAGCTGGATGGCTGTAGAGATGAATCCTGAATCGCTACGAGTGGTGCGGTGCAGAACAATTTATTGGATGAGTATGACAGCTGCCCGAAACTCAAGATGTAGGAATGCTCTGACTTCTGTGGAGGCTGCATTGCTGTAAATGCTGTACAGCCACTGCAGAATCGGATTGACCATAAAATCAGCTTTTAAAACACTGGAGCTGGCGCGAGATATGGATCGGAAAACATACCTCAATGCAGGATGGGATATGCCACTAATTTTGACCTTTATCCACACTGATACATCGAGAAGATTGAAATACTGCTAATTTTCCCAGAAAACTGCCCTTTTTGTTCTCATGCTAGCTAGTAGTAGCCACCGCAGTCATTTTGGAATGTAGGGTCAGCCAATCAGCTCCTTTGTTGTTCAACGCCACGTGCCATTCCATAATGGCTGCTTTGGCTGATGTTAGCTAGCCTGATAACACAAAGGGCTGTTTTTCCAGTTTTTCAGTGTGGATGTGTGTACAGTGTAGATGAAGTGTGGATGAAGGTACAACTTGCAGTAAAGTACCCATCCCTTAATTGAGGTACATTTTCCGACCCTTATCTCCTGTCGGCTCCACAGTATCTTAATGTAACCATGATTGCGTTTAGACCCCAGTGCAGCTCAGTGTAAACAAGCATAATGATAGGGTCGGTATCTTCGGCCAACCTTAGATTGCAGTGACACCTTAGTGCCATGCCATAACTTTACCTTGTTGTGCCCCTTTCATCTTTTCAGCCTTAAACCTGTGCCAGAACCGTGAAATCTGATGTTCCAAAATGCCTCATAAACTCCTCAAGTTACTCCTGGGAAGTTACCAGTGGCTGGCCAGTTACTGGCCCGTCCTTATGCCGAGGGGAATCCGCCTGTACACATTTGAACAGATCCCGTTATTCATGAAAGAAAACCCTTACATTACAGATGGATACAGAGCCCGTTTACAATCCAAACTTTGTTTAAAAAGGTATGTCAAGAGAATAATATAGCTAAGCTCAATGTAAAGTAGTACGTTGTTGTACAGTGTTGTTGCTAGTTGTTGTATAGCCTGGTCCCAGGTCTATACTGTCTTGCCAACTCATATGGTTATTGTCATGTCAAACAAAATTACCATAGCAGTTGGCAAGATAGCACAAACAGATCTGGAACCAGGCTAGTTGTTGTGTATTGTTTTCCACCCTTCTAGCATCTTTGTGCTGTCCAATGAAACAGTCAACATATGGACTCATCTGTTGGGCTTCCTCCTGTTCTTCCTACTGGGGGTGAATGACATGTCTACAGTCCTGCCAGGTTCAGGTGCCAACAGAGAAGACTATGTCATCTATTGCATAGCGCTCTTCTGCTTTCAGGTGTGTGGTGTGTGTTTGGGTAGGTGGGTGGGTGGGTGAGAGTGAAAGAGAGACGGACAGAAAGAAAGAGACAGATAGAAAGAAAGAGAGTGAGAGGTCACAGCTATCTGTCAGTCTTATTTTGTTGTGGTTTACAGGTCTTACCTGTGTTCAGGAGAAGTAAAGCTGGTGTATTTTACCTGTTTTTCTAGGTGTGCATGCTGTGTTCTGCAGGGTATCACATGTTCTCCTGCCACCTCTCAGAGAAGACGTGTCACCGCTGGTTGGCGCTGGACTTCGTTGGAATCTCTGTGGGAATCCTGGGCTGTTACATTCCAGGGGTCTTCTATGCCTTCTACTGCATCACTGTATGTTCGGCAATAATACATTCCATTATTTGTTTTCTTTTTCCACTCATACTGTTTGTTTTTGTAAATGTATACTTGTGCAAACTGGCTCTGA
Organism: Salvelinus fontinalis; assembly: GCF_029448725.1. Lineage (NCBI taxonomy): Eukaryota > Metazoa > Chordata > Actinopteri > Salmoniformes > Salmonidae > Salvelinus > Salvelinus fontinalis. The sequence goes on along the minus strand of NC_074666.1, from coordinate 7,920,140 downwards.
AATCCCATCTCTTCTCCCCACATATCTTTCCCCGTTTCCTGTCTACTACCCCCACCCTCTTTCTCTCATCAATAGTTCTGGAGACAGGTGTACCTGGTGACTGCTCTAGCGTTGATATTGGCCGTGTTCTTAGCTCAGATCCACCCTCACTACCACTCTAAGGAGTGGCGACACCAGCGTACTGCCCTCTTCTGCTCCGTGGCTGGCTACGGGATCATCCCCGCCGGCCACTGGGTCTGGCTCAATGAAGGCCTCGGCTCAGCTGTCGTCCAGGTGAGGCAACAGATTCCTGAATTAACACTTTATTTGAAAGTGTGTTGACTTCATAACACATTCATAAACAGTACAATTATGCATCAGAGTTCAGTATTGTTACCCTTACCATCTGTTCTGTCTGCAGTTGTTCCTCCCTCGTGTGATTGTGATGTATTTGATAGCTGGAGCTGCGTTCCTCTTCTACATCTCTAAAATCCCAGAACGCTGCTTCCCAGGTGAGCCTTCATGCTTGACACATCTATTCCACAATATTACAAATTACCTTGAATAGCAAATAACCATTCGTGTGATTAAGTGCACCTTGTCTTGCTCAAGTGACCTTGTGATGCACTTTGACCTCCACAGGTCAACTGAACTATCTGGGTGCCAGCCACCAGGTGTGGCATGTCCTTGTGGTGTTTTTGCTCTACTGGTGGCACCAGACTGCAGTATATATAATGAAATTCAGGCACAGCCAGCCCTGCCCTCCTTTCTACACCCAGCCTGGTCTCATAGACTAGACGTAACATAGTAAAAGTAAATCCGGGACACTCAAATTAGTATGATATGTTACGTTTGGTATGGGTGGTTGGTCGAGGTGGATGGGTGGGTGAATGTCTAGCTATCCAAAAGGTTTTGTGTTCAAATCTCGTCACTGACAACTTTAGCAACTTTTCAACTACTTACAACTTTTGAGCTACTTTGAAACTACTTAGCATGTTAGCTAACCCTTCCCCTAACTCTTTTAGCCAGCCCTTCCCCTAACTTGAACCCTTTAACCTAACTCCGAACCTTAACCCGTAACCCTAAACTAGCTAACATTAGCCAGCTAGCTAACGTTGGGTACAACGAATTGGTATTCGTAACATATCATACGTATTGCAAATTCGTAGCATATTGCACATTTACAGATTCATAACAAATTGTACATTTAGCAAATTCTTAACATATCATCCAAATTGTAATTCATAACTTATCATACGAAGTGGATGATGACATCCACAAATGAATACATACAATACGAAACGTAACATATCATTCTAAATGAAGTGTCTCAGAATTACGTACAGAATAATACAAATTGCTGAGAGACCAGGTTGCTACACAAGCAGTGACTAGAGCCTTAAGCTGGCCCAGCCACCGACTGAGCAACAACCGCCTGTACTGTAGCCACTCGATGCAATTAAACCAGACTACAGACCTCTAGAATTCTATCATACAGATGCCCAGTCAAGCAGACAAGAGCATAGCCTCCCTACCAGAAAATCTATAACCGCACCGTTAGACCTTGCAGATGTCTGTAGAAAGAGCGAACGAGTAAAAGAGTGAAACCATCTCTCTGGTTTTAAGGATTGCGATTGGTGGTATGCAATCGTATGTGCTTTCTGCTGAGACTTCTGTAAGGCCAGGTTATAAGAAGGAAAGACATGTCAGTCATAGCCTGGTCGCAGGTCTGGGAAGCAAGATGGCACAAACAGACCTGGGACCAGTCTTGGTGAAGTCACTAGGACACACAGTACAGCTTCAACTGAACATATTCTGTGATTCTCCGATTATCTTTTCGTATTCAAGATAGTTTTTTTAACCTGATTTGTATCTATTAATTTGCATGTAAGCTACTGTTTGAATGTTACATGCTGTGAAATGGTACTTCTTGAAATGCTTTCTTGAGCACATGGGCCTTTACAAGGGTTATGTGCAATCTAGAATATATATCCTTTGGAAACCGAACATAGAGCCTATGTTCAGTTATTTTTGCCTGCGTAGTTATCTTACTGTATTTAATTAATGGTGGGATTGAGTAGTTATCTTACTGTATTTCATTAATGGTGGGGTTGAGTAGTTATCTTACTGTATTTCATTAATGGTGGGATTGAGTAGTTATCTTACTGTATTTCATTAATGGTGGGGCTGAGTAGTTATCTTACTGTATTTCATTAATGGTGGGGCTGAGTAGTTATCTTACTGTATTTCATTAATGGTGGGGTTACTTTTAGTATTAGTGGTCAACTGACCCCCTTCCTCTCACAATCCACTTGAATCTAAGGGCTGATTCAGGAACTGTTTAGAGAGTTGGTTACATTTAAACATAAACCCAATTAAATAGATTGGGAGTAAATGACCCTTGCTTTAATTTGTTTGTTAATAGACTATTTATGAATCCGTCCCTCTAGTCACTTACTATATAACCTAGCGTAGCGACATAAAATAAACACCTGAGTAGGATACCCCACATTCTGGTCCTGAGTATTATTTTTTTTTTTTATATAACTTGTGGGAGGTTCTGTTCTGCACTGTTCAACCAATCCAGTAAATGTGAAGGAGTTAAGATGGAGCGTCGCGTTTTTAAGGGTCCAAAAGCTGAAGTCGCGTCACAGGCTCTTCCATTTCCACTGAAAACCGGTTGCACCCAGTTTTTGCAACCCCGCTGATGGTGTTTACTATATACTGTACATGGGTGTGTGAACAACTGCATAAGAACAAATACTTTAGAGGCCAGTATTATCTATTGTATGACTAATACTGTATGGTTTTACAATCACATTACTGACAGGTCTATCTATGCACAATATGGTGTCCTGTAGATCACAGGTGGCTGGTGGCACCTTAATTGGGGAGGGGGGTGAGCTTATAGTAATGGCTGGAATTGATTTGATGGAATGATACAAGTGTTTTAATACCATTGTTATGAGCCGTCCTCCCCTCACCAACCTCCTGTATTGTAGATCTACTGTGTAGCTAATACCCATAGAGGTCATTCGACCTTGTCAGATAATGATGCTCAGAACATATCACAGCCGTTAAAGGCCCACTATGACATTCACAGCCTGTAATGACTGTTCGTTAGCCTTGTTTGTAAATTAGCTTTTGTTTCAAGTATGCCTTTATTTCACTGTATTTTTCCTGGTTGCTATAATGTCAGTCTTTGGTTGTCCAACATTTGTTTTTCCATTCATTTAGGCATTACTGATGGACTTACTTTTGAATGCTGGAATGCACTGACTAAAGGGGCACATTGTTTTAATCTATCTGTAATATGACATGTCTCGAGTATTATAAATTAATAAAGAATGCCTAAAAGGAATGTCATTGTTGAATTCAAATGTCAGAAAAAAGAAGCCATTACTCTCACTTGTGGCTATATACGGTTATTAGAAAATGCCATCATCCTCAAAGTTAACGAGAGCAGTCTCCTTGCCATCACATCTTATACAAAGGCATAGTTGTCAAAACAATATTTTCAATTAATCCCATTCTACAATCTGTTGTAATCTCTGACCTCCCAGTGCAAATTGAGGGATTATAATCTACAGCCATTGTTCTTTTGTTACAGCTACTAATTGGAATTTTGTAAGAAAGGGTTCCTAGCCACCGTGCTTCTACACCTGCATTGCTTGCCGTTTGGGGTTTTAGGCTGGGTTTCTGTACAGCACTTTGAGATATCAGCTGATGTAAGAAGGGCTATATAAATAAATTTGATTTGATTTAGAGTAAATACTCCCAACAGACAACAAATCTCCAGATTAGACAGTCTTGCCTGAGATAATGACTAAGCATATCTTTCTTCACGACAGTGTTGGCAAAACATCGCAGAGCAGGAGGATTTATCACACTTTGTCTCACTTGACAAATTGCCTTTATTCTCAGGTGCAGACAGAGATGAAATAGTCATGCCATGTAAAATACCAATCATAAATTATATCAGAATTAGGCTAAACAGCTTAAATCACTGCATTACATGTCAACATTGTTTTGAGGATTACAGGATGAGATCTGGGCTTTGTATAAAAAAAACTCAATTTCACATTGATTCAGAAGCATTGTCAGTTATTGTTAGCAAATCCAATTCAAGTCTTTGTAAAACCACTTTACAAGAAAACTGAACTTAACATTTCTAAACTGAATCACTGAACATGGTATTCTGCAGATATGCTTTATCGCCACCCACTGGACAAAAGACCACATGACAAGCAACTGTTAGTAAACATTTTTAATAGTACTTCTCATACAAGAACAGAGAATACCTTCCTGATATCTATAATAATTTGGATAATAACAATAAAGGTTTGTCTTAATGAGATGCATTCAGGAATGTAAATGTTGGAAACACATGAAACAGAATAAGTGACTCTGGCTAAGGAATCCTGGAGTGTGTCTGGGCTGGCTGAACACATTACATGTTCCAGGTTACACATCCCAATGTCAAACTTTGAACATTGAAACAAACATATCCACGTTTCTCAGGGAAACACAGTGAGTGTGTCTATAATAAATCGAACCTGTGCAGTGCACTACAGCCTTCACATTGTTACGATCCTTCGGTGGGAGGCTCCACAACGCCAAGTAGACAGGACCTTAGTCGTCTTCACCACACAGCTTCAGCAGAGCTTGTCCATAACTTCCAGCAGTTTCAGACTACAATTGAACACAGGGATGGAGAGGACTTTTACATGGCTATGACACATAGGATCTGTGAAATTGATCATACTCTTAGTCAATCATTTCCTCCACAGAGAATCTACAGAGCGTTGCCATAGTGACTGAACACTTATGACTGACCAGGCAAGACAGAAAACGCCACAAAAAAATAAAAATCCCCAAATCACAATAAAAAGGTCTGATTCGCAATCGCATATGCAGATCAGATTGGCTGACCAAATAATAAAATCACAAGATAGGGGGTAGGGCTGAAAATAAATCAATTCCAATCATGTTTATTTCGGCAGCCATTAAATAAAAATCAGATACAGTGCATTCGGAAAGTATTTAGACCCCTTGCCTTTTTCCACATTGTTACGTTACAGCCTTATTCTAAAATTGATTAAATATTTCCCCCTAAAGATACACACAATACCCCATAATGACAAAGCGAAAACAGAAATACCTTATGTAAATAAGTATTCAGACCCTTTGCTATGAGACTCGAAATTGAGCTCAGGTACATCCTGTTTCCTTTGATCGTCCTTGAGATGTTTCTACAACTTGATTGGAGTCCACCTGTGGTAAACTCAATTGATTGGACATGATTTGAAAAGGCACACGCACCTGTCTATATAAGGTCCCACAGTTGACAGGCCATGTCTGAGCAAAAACCAAGACAGGATTCTGTCGAGGCACAGATCTGGGAAAGGGTACCAAAATAAATTCTGCAGCATTGAAAGTCCCCAAGAACACAGTGGCCTCCATTCTTAAATGGAAGAAGTTTGAAACCACCAAGACTCTTCCCAGAGCTGGCCGCCCGGCCAAACTGAGCAATCGGGGGAGAAGGGCCTTGCTCAGGGAGGTGGCCAATAACCCGATGGGCACTCTGACAGAGCTCCAGTTCCTCTGTGGAGATAGGGAAAAACCTTCCAGAAGGACAACCATCTCTGCAGCACTCCACCAATCAGGCTTTTATGGTAGAGTGACCAGACGGATGCCACTCCTCAGTAAAAGGCACATGACAGCCGCTTGGAGTTTGCCAAAAGACACCTAAAGACTCTCAGACCATGAGAAACAAGATTCTCTGGTCTGATGAAACCAAGACTGAACTCTTTGGCCTGAATGTCAAGCGGTACGTCTGGAGGAAACCTGGCACCATTCCTACGGTGAAGCATGGTGGTGGCAGTATTTGACTTATTTCACCTTTATTTAACCAGGTTGACCAGTTGAGAACAAGTTCTCATTTACAACTGCGACCTGGCCAAGATAAAGCAAAGCAGTGCGACACAAACAACAGAGTTACACATGGAATAAACAAACGTATAGTCAATAACACAATAGAAAACTCTATATACAGTGTGGGCAAATGAGGTTAGATTAGGGAGGTAAGGCAATAAATAGGCCGTAGTGTCGAAGTAATTACAATTTAGCAATTAAACACTGGAGTGATAAATGTGCATCATGCTGTGGGGATGTTTTTTAGCGGCAGGGACTGGGAGACTAGTCAGGATCGAGGGAAAGATGAACGGAGCAAAGTATAGAGAGATCCTTGATGAAAATCTGCTCCAGAGCACTCAGGACCTCAGACTGGGGCGAAGGTTCACCTTCCAACAGGACAACGACCTTAAGCACACAGCCAAGACAATGCAGGAGTGGCTTCAGGACAAGACTGAATGTCCTTCAGTGGCCCAGCCAGAGCCCGGACTTAAACCCGATCGAACATCTCTGGAGAGACCTGAAAATAGCTGTGCAGTGACGCTCCCCATCCAACCTGACAGAGCTTGAGAGGATTTGCAGAGAAGAACTCTCCAAATACAAGTGTGCCACGCTTGTAGAGTCATACCCAAGAAGAATTGAGGCTGTAATCACTACCAAACATGCTTCAACAAAAACAATAAGTAAAGGGGTCAAGGGGGTCTGAATACTTTGAATGCACTGTAACTAATTGCTCAAAACAAATCGAGCTGTAAACATTAGAAAATTGACCCCATGACATGTAGCTATAGGACAAGTATGTTACCAGTCAGCAAGATTATCAGCAAATACCTTGATGGTGGAGTAGAGAGAACAGCCAAACAGCTTTTTGAACTCTGCCCTGATGTCCAGCATGTCCATCTCAGAGCGGCCAACCATTATCCTGGTCAGAATGGACTCTGTGGTCCCCACGCCCTGAACACACAACCACTGGATTAATCCCAAAACCCCACAGATTAACATTCTACACCACCAGAGCCCACTGGATTAGAGGAAATGAAACAAAACATGTCAGCCCCAGATCTGTTTGTGCAGTTTAGGAAAATCAGATGGCCATTCTTGTGCAGTTTGGCATGACAATGACCATAGGAGTTATCAAGACAGCCCAAACAGATCTGACATCAGGCTAGCCACCGTGCACTATGACCTTGTATCCCGTTGGGCTCTGCGGGTGGAGAATAGTGTATGAGCTGCACGAAGCTTAAAAAATAAAATGTATACTGTAAGCAATTTGTAAAATGCATAAACAGGAAGACTTCTCCTCACCTTTGTGCTTTTGAACAGTCTCTCAGCCAGGTAGGCAGGAACACTCTTCACACATTTCACTGGAAAGTCAAATCGTTAGTTAGCGATAACAGTGCATGACATCTTTGAGAGTGATGGGCAACAAAACCTGTGAATAGTCCTTCGTACCAATAGCCACCAGTAGATCCTCTAGATTCCCTGACATCTCCCTCTCAATGCTCTCCTGTAGAGTTTTGTTGCTCAAGGCCTTATACTCCACTAGGGCTGTAAGGGGAGGGAGAAACACGCAACCCATTAGCCTACATCATCATCACAGAAGAACAGACGACAGTATTGTGTCCGTCAGTGCTTTGCTAGACCAAGGTTACTAACTCTGTCTCAGCTGAGGAACACTCCGGTGACACAGGATGTCAATGAACTTGCTTTCATCAGTCCCCCACTTCTTCTCTCCTGCCTCGTACAGGGCCTAGAGAGGGGGAGGGACACAGACAGAGCGAGACAGATGTAGTACAGTACTTGTTAGGCACTATCGTGCATTGGCATGAGTGAGAGAACATGGAAGAGGAACAAACCAATATATTTAATTACACTTCACGATGACAAGTCTTTGGCAGGACGTCTGAGTGAGTCACTCCCAAGGAAGCTTAAAACCAAGACCAGTGAAATACTGAGCATGGTTGCAAAATTCATCATATCTTAATGTACCTTAGCGTCTGCTTTAGCTTTAGCCGGGTCCACATTCGTACTCTCATCTCGCTTTCCCTTAAAATGACAGACACCGAACGGTTGAAAAAGTAATCAAAGATTTATAGGTCACAAGCAGCTGAAAAAAAAACATGTAACAGAAATACCACTGTTACTTGTAAGTCCAAGTCAAATTCCCCCTGGGGACAATAAAGTTCTCATTTTACCTCAGCCAAGATGAGAAGTGTTGTAGCATAGTCTCCAGATACCTCAGACTTGAGGTCATGAGTCATCAATCGCCCAGTTTCTGTGGTCAAATACAGTATCTTATTAGTATCCAACTAACAGATGACTGACAATCAATATGTAACTTTTTAGGCGACCGACCAAATTCACTAAGAAATGTGGGTTATAGATCTATCATTCTAAGAAGAGTAAATCTGTTTTATTTGCGCTATTTCTATGCTTCCCATTCTTAAATGTAGTTTTTGCATCTTTTACTGTCGGTGTAACTTCAAACAGCTAATACAACAATATTTTTCGTTATGGAAAATATAATTTCACAGTGGTTTGGATGGTACAATGATTATCTATACTATACTTGCTTATTTTATCACACAAACTGAAATTTGGCGAACTATTAGAGTTTTAGCAACCAGGAAATGGCGGAGCGATTTCTGCATAATGCAACTTTAATACTATTTTTTATTTAACTAGGCAAGTGAGTTAAGAACAAATTCTAATTTACAATGATGGCCTACCCCGGCCAAACCATAACCATGTTGCTGCGCCCTATAGGACTCCCAATCACGGCCAGTTGTGATACAGCCTGGAATCGAACCAGGGTCTGTAGTATTGCCTCTAGCACTGAGATGCAGTGCCTTAGACTGCTGCACCACTCGGGAGCCCTTAGTAGTACATACTAAGATAGTTTAGAGACTACTAACCTGCTAAGTAAGCATCAGATAGAGCCTTGATTTGCTTGTTGGATCTTGAGGCAAATATCTCTGTTAAAGTCTCCTCAGTTGTCCCAGGACCCTGTGTGTGTGTGTGTGTGTGTGTGTGTGTGTGTGTGTGTGTGTGTGTGTGTGTGTGTGTGTGTGTGTGAGACAGGCAGGTATGCACAAAGTACATGATAAATGGTCATTCACTGTAATGTTTGGTACCAGATAGTTACCTAATACAGATAAATGTCCCTTACCTTGATGGCTCTGATGACCTCATGGCAGTCGAAAAGAGCAGGAGGGGTGACCAGAGCAACTAGCAAGTCCTCAAAGTCCCCATGGGTGTCCCCCTTCAGGTCATCCACTAATGTCTGGGGGGGGGGGGGTCAAAGGCCATGGGTTATCAACAGGGATGGCTATTGACTCATGTAATATTCAGAGATATCTGGACAAGATGTTTTAAATAAATTAGAGAAAAACTATCATGCTGCTAATATTGAGAGTAGTAGAGGGATAGTTGTACCCTATTGGCAGCTTCCTGGTACGCTTTACAGATGAGCTGACGCTGGGCAATGCTCCTCCCGGTTAGAACTTCAACTAGAGTCTTCTCAGTGGTACCTGAGAACATCAACACACAATGTTTATAGAAACAGAAATTTTACATTTCAGTCATCCAGAGTGACTTACAGTAGTGTGGACATACATTTTCATACTTTTTATTTTATTTCTCCATACTGGTCCCCTGTGGGAATTGAACCCACATTCCTGGCATTGCAGGCTCCATGCTGTACCAACTGAGCTACACAGGATCACATGGAGTTTAAAATCCTATCATGAGGCATCAAATAAGTTATTTCTTGGTTGGTATGTGGTAGAGTAGAGTGAAGAGTTTAGAGAGTATGGTGGATTGATTGACATTCCTACCTATTCCCTCTATGGCCTTCCGTAGAGCAACTACATCTTCTGCTGCTTTGAATCCCGCTTTCTCTTTAATGGTTCCTCGGGTAGTGGACTGAGAAACAGAAAAACATATCAAGAAACAGTAAAAACTAGTTAATTACATTAAGGTACATAGCCCATAGCTGAAATACAAGTATAACTTAGTAGGCCTACCGTTACTGTCAAAGAGGAAGGTGAATCCAAAAGGAGATCCAAGTCATCCTGAGAAGAAAATGTACAGATTACCAGAGGATCATTATGGACAAAGACTAGCAGTCATCCTTCACTGAGTTCTTTTCCCCCCAATGAACCTCCGACTCGCTATGTGTCGACACTTCAAAAATGTAAATTCTTAAACTCTCACCGTGTCCCGTATGTTTTAACCTCTGTTATTGCCTTTGTTTGCTGAAAATCACTTTAATAATCAAATACAACCACCAACTATTTCCTTGTTAAGATTAAATTGGCACAATTTATGTGATTGTGGTATATTTGAATAACGTTTTATTAAAAACGTATGGATTTCGGCAAACTAAGAATGGCACGCAACAGAGGACAAACATAGGTACATGGTAAGGGTTGAAGAATTTACCTTTTGGAAGTATCGACGCATAGCGACTCGAAAGAGTCTTGAGGATCTTTTTTTATTTTTTAAGATGTGAGTCTGCTCTCAAGTCTGTGGAGGAGTGAAGTTACTTGGAAACCAGCCAACAAACACAGGCCAGGGACAGAAGTGGCTTAGAGATGTGTAAACAGAAGCAACAATTAGTAGAAAAAAGTATTTCCGTTACAGAAATTAGAGTGACATATCTGGTAACTTACCCAAACATTGGCCATTGCAGCAGTGGATATTCTACAACTGAGGGGGGAAGGAGCTGGGTAACAATTCATATTTCTTTGATTATGGCCTAATTTGTACAGCAATTCCAACGCCATCTTCATTGACAGTGCAACGTTGCACATTCCACCATACTGGTAGGTTAGCCCATTCATAGACACTAACGCTAGCGTCTATTGGTGGAGCTATCTTCTTCCCGGGGCACTTTTGTAAAGAGCCCCGACACCTGCTATACACATTAAAACACATCCCTTGCAGTATGGCTTTAGAAACATAAAGAACACATCTTTCATATCAGCAAGAAATCATAAAAAGGTTATATTACTAGATCTTTATAGGGTAAAGGTTAGTGTTCCCACATGGCCATATCTCCATGTTACAGGGCTTGTTTATGTAAGACAGAGCTGACAACTTGTACCTATTAGCTATCTAACATGCGTCGAACACCAGTGTGGACGCGTCACTGAGGAGGAAGTGTGGTTTGTCAACTGGCGGCCCCACAGTTTATGGCTCTGTGAAAATCTGCTACAATAAGTATCATTTTAATTTGAAAGATTATTTCTTGCTGATATCAAAAAGGAGCATATGTTTTTCGAAAAAAGTTTCGCAAGCGATGATTGACATTTCTAAATGTTAAAACAGCTTCGGAATTATAGTTCACATGGAGCCAGCCGTGGGCGAAGTTAACCAGTGAAAACCCTAAAGAGAGAAGGGGTTTTCGAGAACTATGGTAGGTGTGTTACTTAAGGCATTTAATCAGAATAATCTAAATCAAATTGCCTACGTTAACGGTTTTAAATACAACATATTTTTCGGAGTTTGATAGACTAACGTTAAATCACATCTGGTGACAGCTGAAACGAATTCTTGTCGAGAAAAATAATCACAGTATACTACTTGACGCACTTCACTAAACTTGAACAATAGCGTGCCATACCTTCGATAGTCCTACATTTTCCGTGTTATAATTTGTTAAATATCAGAAAAAGCTGTTTCGACTTACCTGAGCTATAGTTGTCAACTGGCCACACCTTTTTACTAGAGTGCAGAAGCCAACGCCCATAAGCACCACGGGAAATGAAGTCACTACCGGGAATATTCCCAAATCCCTCCTCGTTTTTAAACGGATAGAACAGTCAAATACGTCTGTGGTACAGTCATACTAATAGGATCAATTATGGTGGTCCTGGTGCATTTTTATTAGCTGTCATGATGATACTGGAGTTGCAAATACATTGTTGGACAACATTATTACATTGTTGCACTGCATAACCATCACTCAGTGATACATTGTATCAGCTGATCACAACCTGACAACGATGATTAGTCACTATTATGTTTCTCTTTGACAAAATATTTAACACCAGATTTAACAAGTGTCCTGGTGAAAATATCCCACAGTCGTGTAGCCACTGTCTATCCAATATAATGAATGCATTTGAATGGACATGATTTGAGAAACATAAGCATGCACTATTGTAGAGATACTCCATAGAGACACTCCCTTTTTAAGGAATCTAACATAATACACATGTAGGAATAATGAGTCCAAAGTTCTATTTGCACTGTGAGGGAACAATCGCAGATGTGTCTGTCCAAGACTAAAGAGTACTGAGTTAATAATTAATCAGTGAAATGAAAATAAATGCCTGTGAAAACAATGGTCAATGTGAAACCTTTTAGATACCAAAACAAGATGTGGGAAATAGATGTTATTTTTTACATACATGTCTTACTGCTATGTTTATCATGACGGAGAAACAATTTTAAATTGTTTACATAGACAGCCGCACCCAACGTATAAAGTCCACTTACAATTTGTAACTTGCAACTTCAGGCCAACTCCCCTAAACCTTATTTCTGTAATTGCAGATAAATAAAAGCTGTGAGGATGACACCACAGACACCACACATAGTAATTACACATAATAGTCCCTTGATTACGATTGTGAGTTGAGCCATAATACAATTGTGTATGGTATGAGGACAGGGGGAGCTATATCAATCTCATACCACCCAGTGGCCCTACTCCAATACCCTGCACATTTCAGACTGTATTACAAACATTCAGGATGTATCTAGGCAATACCTACTGTTTACTTGAGGCATGTTATCATACTATGGAAGGAAGGAGGTGTGAGGGGGCGACCCAGATGACCAAGATGTCATATCCTCACACGTCTTTGCTTCCAATCATATCATGAGTAACCTTCTTAATTACTCACAAGCCTCAACTTGTGACAATCCAACCTTGAACTGACTGAACATCCATCTATACTCAAAGTAACAAATGACTCACTGTTGTCATTGTTCAATTGAAAGTTGTATCAGTTGGTTTTAATATATAATGTATAATTAAGCAATAAGGCCCGAGGGGGTGTGGTATATGGCCAATATACCACGTCTAAGGGCTGTTCTTAATAACAACGCAACACGGAGTGCTAGGACACAGCCCTTAGCCGTGGTACATTGGCCATATATCACAAACTCCCAAGTTGCCTTATTGCTATTATAAACTGGTTACCAATGTAATTAGAAGAGTAAATAATACATGTTTTGTCATACCCATGGTGTACGGTCTGGTATACCACGGCTTTCAGCCAATCAGCATTCAGGGCTCGAACCACCCAGTTTAAAATTCTGAATGACTAGTCTTGGGCCATTTGGCTTCTAAGCCATTATATCTTTGTAGCCATTTGCTGTTGGACACTAGGGCTGTTATCCCATCCATGTTAGCCTCTGGTGCTGTTAGCCTTTGCATTTTAACATGACTACTTGTATCCCGAAAAGCTTTGTATTACATTTTTTACTTCGACCGGATCCTGGAACACAAGTCTCCTCTTCTACCCTGCCAAAGTCAACTTTGCTACTGCACAATTCAAATCTACAGAGGGTATGTAAAATCAAATCAAAGTTTATTTGTCGCTTACACAGATTAGCAGATGTTTAAGCAGGTGCAGTGAAATGATTGTTTCTAGCTCCAGCAGTTCAGTAAATGATTGTGTTTCTAGCTCCAGCAGTGCAGTAAATTATTGTGTTTCTAGCTCCAGCAGTGCAGTAAAGGATTGTGTTTCTAGCTCCAGCAGTGCAGTGAAATGATTGTGTTTCTAGCTCCAGCAGTGCAGTGAAATGATTGTGTTTCTAGCTCCAGCAGTGCAGTAAATGATTGTGTTTCTAGCTCCAGCAGTACAGTAAATGATTGTGTTTCTAGCTCCAGCAGTACAGTAAATGATTGTGTTTCTAGCTCCAGCAGTGCAGTAAATGATTGTGTTTCTAGCTCCAGCAGTACAGTAAATGATTGTGTTTCTAGTTCCAGCAGTGCAGTAAATGATTGTGTTTCTAGCTCCAGCAGTGCAGTAAATGATTGTGTTTCTAGCTCCAGCAGTGCAGTAAATGATTGTGTTTCTAGCTCCAGCAGTGCAGTAAATGATTGTGTTTCTAGCTCCAGCAGTACAGTAAATGATTGTGTTTCTAGCTCCAGCAGTGCAGTAAATGATTGTGTTTCTAGCTCCAGCAGTGCAGTAAATGATTGTGTTTCTAGCTCCAGCAGTGCAGTAAATGATTGTGTTTCTAGCTCCAGCAGTGCAGTAAATGATTGTGTTTCTAGCTCCAGCAGTGCAGTAAATGATTGTGTTTCTAGCTCCAGCAGTACAGTAAATGATTGTGTTTCTAGCTCCAGCAGTGCAGTAAATGATTGTGTTTCTAGCTCCAGCAGTGCAGTAAATGATTGTGTTTCTAGCTCCAGCAGTGCAGTAAATGATTGTGTTTCTAGCTCCAGCAGTGCAGTAAATGATTGTTTCTAGCTCCAGCAGTGCAGTACATGATTGTGTTTCTAGCTCCAGCAGTGCAGTTAATGATTGTGTTTCTAGCTCCAGCAGTGCAGTAAATTATTGTGTTTCTAGCTCCAGCAGTCTGATGGCCAGGAGATGGAGGCTGTTTTTCAGTCTCTCGGTCCCAGCTTCGATGCACCTGTACTGTCTCCGCCTGCTAGATGGTATCAGGGTGAACAGGCCGTGGCTCGGGTGGCGGAGGTTCTTGTTGATCTTCTTGGCCAAGTGCTGTAGATATCCTGGAGGGCATGCAATGTGCCCCTAGTGATGCGTTGGGCTGACCGCACCACCTTTTGGGGAGCTCTGCGGTTGCGTGTGGTGCAGTTGCCATACCAGGCGGTGATACAGCCTGACAGAATGCTCTCGATGGTGCATCTGTAGAAGTTGGCGAGGGTCTTGCCGAATTTCTTCAGTCTCCTGAGGTTGAATTGGCGCCTTCCTCACCACACTGGCTGTGTGGAGGGACCATTTCAGTTCCTGAGTGATGTGCATGCCAAGGAACTTGAAGCTTTTGACCCTCTCCACACTGGCCCCGTCGATGTGGATGGGGGCGTGCTCTCTCTGCTGTTTCCTGTATTTCACGATCAGCTCCTTTGTTTTGTTGACGTTAAGGGAGAGGTTATTTGCCTGGCACCACTCCTCCCTGTAGGCTTTGTCGTTGTTGTTGGTAAACAGGCCTTCCACTGTTGTATCATCTGCAAACTTGATGATTGAGTTGGAGACGTGCATAGCCACGCAGTCAAGGGGGAACAGGAGGGGACTCAGCACCCACCCCTGTGGTTCCCCTGTGATGAGGATCAGCATGACAGAGGTGCTGGTATTCAAAATGTCAGTGGGTAACAGTAATATACCTTTGAAAGAAAATATTCTAAACTAACCCTCACATTTTTCATGTTTATGCAAAAAAATATATTATACTGAACAAAAATATATAAATGCAACATGTAAAGTGTTGGTCCCATGTTTCATGAGCTGAAATAAAAGATCCAAGAAATGTTCCATAGACACAAAAGCTTATTTCTCTCAAATGTTTTGCACAAATTTGTTTACATCCCTGTTAGTGAGCCATTGCCAAGATAATCCATCCATCTGACCGGTGTGTCATATCAAGAAGCTGATTAAACAGCATGATCATTACAGAGGTTCACCTTGTGGCGTGGACAATAAAAGGCCACTCTAAAATGTCCAGTTTTGTCACACAACACAATGCCACAGATGTCTCAAGTTTTAAGGGAGCTGCAGGAATGTCCACCAGACCTGTTGCCAGAGGATTTACTGTTAATTTCTATGCCATAAGCCGCCTCCAACTTCGTTTTAGAGAATTTGGAAGTACGTCCAACCGGCCTCACAATGTGTAACCACGCCAGCCCAGTAACTCCACATCCGGCTTCTTCATCTGCGGGATCGTCTGAAACCAGCCACCCGGACAGCTGATGAAACTGAGGAGTATTTCTGTACGTAATAAAGCCCTTTTGTGGGGGAAATCCATAGATTAAGGCCTAATGAATTTCTTTCAATTGACTGCTTTTCTTGTTTGAACTATAACTCAGTAAAATAATTGAAATTGTTGCATGTTGCGTTTTTATATTTTTGTTCAGTATAATATGTTCAAATGTCCTGTCACTCAAATTAAAACAAGTCATACAACAAATGTTTTAAATGTAGTTTCAGTATGAAAGGCGTGGTTTGGAAAAGCCCTTTAATAGATCACCCTGTAGTTCTCATCACAAGGCGAGACAATTTAATATGTAAATAGTATACATGTAAAACATGCCAGTATGTAACTACTGGACTAACTAACTAACTAACTAACTAAACATGTAACTACTGGACTAACTAACTAAACATGTAACTACTAGACTAACTAACTAAATATGTAACTATCGGACTAACTAACTAAACATGTAACTACTGGACTAACTAAACATGTAACTATTAGACTAACCAAACATGTAACTATTGGACTAAATAATTAAACATGTAACTATTGGACTAAATAATTAAACATGTAACTACTGGACTAAATAATTAAACATGTAACTATTGGACTAACTAACTAAACATGTAACTACTGGACTAACTAACTAAACATGTAACTACTAGACTAACTAAACATGTAACTACTGGACTAACTAACTAAACATGTAACTACTAGACTAACTAACTAAACATGTAACTACTGGACTAACTAACTAAACATGTAACTACTAGACTAACTAACTAAACATGTAACTACTGGACTAACTAACTAAACATGTAACTACTAGACTAACCAAACATGTAACTACTGGACTAACTAACTAAACATGTAACTATTAGACTAACCAAACATGTAACTACTGGACTAACTAAACATGTAACTATTAGACTAACTAACTAAACATGTAACTACTGGACTAACTAACTAAACATGTAACTACTAGACTAACCAAACATGTAACTACTGGACTAACTAAACATGTAACTACTAGACTAACTAACTAAACATGTAACTACTGGACTAACTAACTAAACATGTAACTACTAGACTAACTAACTAAACATGTAACTATTAGACTAACCAAACATGTAACTACTGGACTAACTAAACATGTAACTACTAGACTAACTAACTAAACATGTAACTACTGGACTAACTAACTAAACATGTAACTACTAGACTAACTAACTAAACATGTAACTATTAGACTAACCAAACATGTAACTACTAGACTAACTAACTAAACATGTTACTACTGGACTAAATAATTAAACATGTAACTATTGGACTAACTAACTAAACATGTAACTACTGGACTAACTAAACATGTAACTATTAGACTAACCAAACATGTAACTACTGGACTAACTAACTAAACATGTAACTACTAGACTAACTAACTAAACATGTAACTACTAGACTAACTAACTAAACATGTAACTACTGGACTAACTAAACATGTAACTATTAGACTAACCAAACATGTAACTACTGGACTAACTAACTAAACATGTAACTATTAGACTAACCAAACATGTAACTACTAGACTAACTAACTAAACATGTTACTACTGGACTAAATAATTAAACATGTAACTATTGGACTAACTAACTAAACATGTAACTACTGGACTAACTAACTAAACATGTAACTACTGGACTAACTAACTAAACATGTAACTATTAGACTAACTAAACATGTAACTACTAGACTAACTAACTAAACATGTAACTATTGGACTAACTAACTAAACATGTAACTACTAGACTAACTAACTAAATATGTAACTATCGGACTAACTAACTAAACATGTAACTACTGGACTAACTAAACATGTAACTATTAGACTAACTAAACATGTAACTATTGGACTAACTAACTAAACATGTAACTACTGGACTAAATAATTAAACATGTAACTATTGGACTAACTAACTAAACATGTAACTACTGGACTAAATAATTAAACATGTAACTATTGGACTAACTAACTAAACATGTAACTACTGGACTAACTAAACATGTAACTATTAGACTAACTAAACATGTAACTATTGGACTAACTAACTAAACATGTAACTACTGGACTAACTAAATATGTAACTATCGGACTAACTAATTAAATATGTTACTACTGGACTAGAATTTTAACTCTCACTGTAAGTATACCTGATCAGTTTGTCTCCACTTAGGACTGGGTCCGCCACTTTGGCATCTCTAGATAGAATAAATATATATTATAAACCGGATCATTCGAGCACTGAATGTTGATGTTGATTGGCTGAAGGCCGTGTTATATCAGACCGTATACCACAGGTATGACACAAATGACTTGATTACTGTTCTAATTACATTGGAAACCAGTTTATAATAGCAATAAGGCATCTTGGGGGTTTGTAGTATATGGCCAATACACCATGGCTAAGTGTTGTATCCAAGCGCTCCGTGTTGCGCGGTGCATAAGAACAGCCCTTAGCCATGGTATACTGGCCATATACCACACACCTCCGGGCCTTATTGCTTAAATAAGAGATACTAAATAAGGTTTTATCTTATTGTAAGAAGTTGTAAGAAAATAAATTCTACTTACCAGTGATAAGGTTGCTTGGGGCAAAAGCAAAGAGAGACAGAAAACGGGAGGGTCGCCGGTTCAAATCCCAAATCTCTCATGAAAAGATGATGGGAAGTGAGCATCCTAATTGCCATATCCTGCCATTGTGCCATTGAGCAAGGCACTTAACCTCTGGAATGAGGACAAAGTATTCTTCCCCTTTTTTGTCATGTTCTCACAGGATCTCTGTGATCTCAGCAGATGTAACCTCTGAACTCTCCATGTCAGTTTCCTCTCCCTGGTTCTTCCAGCACAGGGAGCATAGCAGTACCACACAGGTAGACAGCCACCACCATCCACACCACCACCCCAAACAGCATGAAGGACAACAGGTTACCGTCCATGGTCCCACTTGTTGTGGCGTGAAAGAGAAAGAAAAAGAGGGAGGTGGAGACAGAGGCTCCCTTGACCTTCCAAATGGACAGACA
This sequence comes from Salvelinus fontinalis, assembly GCF_029448725.1. Taxonomy (NCBI): domain Eukaryota; kingdom Metazoa; phylum Chordata; class Actinopteri; order Salmoniformes; family Salmonidae; genus Salvelinus; species Salvelinus fontinalis. The sequence continues at coordinate 7,901,209 of NC_074666.1, read as the reverse complement.
GTGTGCAGACCCTAGTGACCAAAAGGAGGATGATAGAATAAGTCTGTGTGTGTGTGTGTGTTCATGCATGCATGTATCTGTGTTTACGAGGGAGACTAAGTATTCTGTAAAGAAGACATAGTTGGCTGCCTAGAAACAGGTGAGTGTTTAAATGATGCCATTATCTTAGTGCAAACAGAAAGCACATTATTCTCTGCTGTCAGTACGGCCTCACACCATTTAGTTCATATTCATGTGTACACTGTGTATCCAACACTTTAACAACATGACATAGACTGACCAGGTGAATCCAGGTGAAAGCTATGATCCTTTATTGATGTCACTTGTTAAATCCACTTCAATCAGTGAAGGTAAAAGGAGACAGGTAATTTAAAAAAAAAGTAAGGTGCGTGCAACTCAATATCAGGAAGGTGTTGCTAATGTTTGATATACTCAGTGTAAATACTATCTCCTTATCTGTTCAACCCAGATTAAATATAGAAACACACTATAGAAAACCTGTCACCCATGTCACATGGAATATTAGTGCAGCAAAAGTAGGCTACAGATTAGTAGTTACTTCTATATGAGACTATCAGTCTCTGTCTCCCTCTGTTGGCTAAATGAAGCGGTGAAGGTTACGTTGGGCAAACGAAAAGACAAAACAACGAATTGCTCAACACCACAGCTCAGTCAGGTGTAAGAACACTGACTACCCAGTAGCAGCCTACTTTGTTGAAGCCAACCATGCTATTTCCTCCCTCATATACACAGGTATGGAGCATGTTACACTACCAAGGAGAAGAGGTAACATTTAGACATCACTGCTACAGAGGGAAGCCAACTGGATCTCCCACCTAAAAACACTGACCCCTAGTGGTTTGAATATTGACTTTGATCTCAGGCCCTTTCTATGAACATTTCAACCCAATGATCATGTTTTGCCCACAGCTTATTAGCTGATACTGCATATCATGTTTCCCATGTTGATGATGTTCATTGTGCATTATGTTTGAACCACAAGAAGATATTAAATCCAGGCTGTATCACATCCGGCTGTGATTGGGAGTCCCATAGGGCAGCGCACTGTTGGCCCAGCGTCATCCGGTTTTGGCCTGGGTAGGCCGTCATTGTAAATAATAATTTGTTCTTAACTGACTTGCCTACTTTAATAAAAAATGAAAAAAATATAATTTAAATTATGAAAAATATGAAAGTTAATTAAATGTAACAATAATGATTGATATTAACATGATGTATTCTATTAAATCTAATCATAAGATGATATTAACGTGATGTATTATATTAAATCTAATCATGTTGACATAAGATTATATTAACGTGATGTATTATATTATATCTAATTATGTTGACATATGATTATGTAAATAACTGCCTCGTGTATTCAACATCGTGACACACGCAGTAAAATAAGAGTTTTTAACAGTTCCACTTTTTCATCCCTCATTACCTTAATTACTATGACACGCCCCTCACTGTGTTCATTGGCTGCACTACGTGCACAGTTTCGCTACATAACCTGGTTCAGGCGTTTACCAAGAAGCCCTGAAGAAGGTACTGTGTGCTGAAACGTTGGTTGTCATACCCATTAAACCTTTGGGAGCATAATTAGAATGTGTGACTTTCTTTCTCTGTATAGTTTACACTCAGTTAGTCAACACCTCTACAAAACATTTTTTGTGGGATGGGCTTCAACTAATGCATTTTACTAGGCTAAATGAAGAATAACACAAATGTTTCTAGTCCTCTGACTCTCATGACAAACTCTTATCTTGACTTCAGATTGGTCATTTGAGAATCCAACGGATGACATGAGTCCTATTACATTATAGACAGACCATCTCTGGCGTAAGGAGAGCTGTAACCATAGAAGAAGATATTGAGAATGAGTTGTCTCTCAAAATCCTTCTCAGAAGTTGTCACCACTTGTACGTCTTCTAGCTCCAACACGCGTTTAGTAGAATTTATTCACTCAAGATGGTATTTTCCTATGAAGTGCTCTGCGTTTTTTGTCGCTTGCTTTTTTTAACGGCACCATTTGTCTATATTCTAATCTTGACTGTAGCAGCACACTCAGAGAGATTGGGTCTGGAGATAATGAGGTTGAGGGAGGGGTTGTCTGTGAGTCAGAACAGAACAAAGACTTTCATCACTGATGATTCTAGAACACTGAGTGTTCCATTAAAGAGAGAGAAACCTCTCAATACAACTGAAGGAGCACGGACCTGAGCTCCCCAAGTAGCATAAAGACTATAGTCCACTGGGCCTATTCAGTCACAGACGAGCAGATAACAATAATTCCTTAACTTAAATAACAATAGCGTAACCACAGGAGTTATAGCAGCAGATATATATATATCTTACTGGACTCAGCAGCAATGATTACAAAACAGAATGGTGTTTTTGGAACAAGATACATGGGAAAACATATTGTATCCCCCTCTGAGTGTTTGTGGCAACCAGATAGTTTATGTGCTGTCACAAGGTGGTGCCCTCTCATCTCCTTGTAAACACATTCACAATGATGCTGAGAGGATGTGGACTCACGGTTACTATGAAAACCAACCATGCCTTAATAAACTACAGGTAAGTGGGTGAATGAAAACGAAGAAGAGATAGAAAAAAAGAAGTGTGCTCACAATGGATATAAAATCAATTCACGATCTGAAGCTGGTAGTCTGTAGCCTAGCCTACATCCAGTTTGACACTGGCAGGTCCATGGCAAGTGGATACCTAAGTAAATTCAACCTGCACAGGTGAGAGAGTGAGAGGGAGTTAGAGAGAGCGAGACAGTGTAACAGAGGAATCCCAGTCTCATAGTCTACCTGCAACATATCTTTTAATCTGATCTGAAATAAGCCAACAGAAAACATCTCTGTTAGACACCAATCGGAACAGAACATATGTTCTGCAGATTTCTGCTTTCTGGTCTTTCCTGTTTGCTGTTTGACTTTTCGCATGTGACCTATGAAGAAATGACGTGCTCCAGAACATTAATCCGCTAGCCTGTGCCACAAATACTTCTATAGCAGCCTGAGCCTAGATCTTCAGATGTCCAGTGTCCCAAATGGCACCATATTCCCTTCATAGTGTACTACATTTAACTAGGTGCCATTTGGGATGGGCCCCAAGGCTTCTGAGATCCTCCCGTCATAAGAATACAAATATTCTACATCCTCTGGAACTGGAACTCCACACCCGGTCTGATCTCCTCCCACAAAATGACAGTTAAACCCATCAAATAGGACTTCTTCCTATATCCTAGGCCCCACTTCCTCCAACAACATCAACCAAAAAGATTATGGCTGTGTCTCAAATGGCAGCGAGCAGGCACCATATTCCCTATTCCCTGTGGTCAAAAGTAGTGCACTAGGAAAACTATTTGGTCATTAATATTCCAAAGGAAAGGGGCGGAAAGCATCAGGAACCAATTATTCAATAACGCTTTCCCCTCCTCTTGCCCTATTGGCAATGTCCTTATATGTTGCACTACTTTTGACCAGAGCCCTTTGCACTATATAGGGAATAGGCTGCCATTTGCACTATATAGGGAATAGGCTGCCATTTGGGACACAAGCCTTGTATTCTAAATGAGAGGGACAGAGAGCAGGTAGATCTGTGTCGGGGTACGGCTCGGCGTCTCACCAGTTGCCATGGTCTTGAGTCAGACTAGGGGACCGGTATCACTACACCACCACCAGTCTAACCTGGGTTCAAATACTATTCCAAATGATTTAAAATACTTTATCTGTGCTTGATTGAGCTTGCCTGTTGCAATGGAACCAGAAGAAAAGTCAATAGTCCAACCCACAAACCCTGTTGCATCGGACTGTCACCCCAGGCAGGTTAAAGCGATCGCTCAAAGTATTTGACAGATTTTAAACACTATTTGAACCCAGGTCTGATCACTCCACCACCACTATAGCACCACCAACCAACTCACTGAGGTAATTGAGATCAGATGGGCTGTTGAGGCGAGGCAGGGTGAAGAGGCAACCTGGGCAAGGCAGAGTAACCTGGAAGCATTTATTTTATGGGAAAGATGTTTAGTTAAGTGCAGTGCTGCGACCTAATGAGTCTGGGCCTGCCCGGGCCGAACGGCTGTGATGAATATGATTGGTGAAAGATCTCAACGCTGGTTCCTGAGTCCTTCCTTCCTGCCGGATCAGGTTTCAGATTAACCAACTTCCTGTTTTATCTGTGGCATTTGGAAAGCAAATGATCACTTATTTTTTATAAGGGAATTACCATGTATTAGTCTAGTTCAGGATATCTCAGGATATCTCAGGATCGGTTAGAGTTTGAGCGACCTAAGGATTGGAGTCAAGTGGTGGACTGTGTGCTGAGGCATCTTTTAAAGGACTTTTGGGATGGGTTAGGAGGAAGTACTGATTCACTTGATCTTTTCGGAGATTAAAACAGTCTTGGAGTAAAGATGCTGGGGTGTCTGTTAGAGCTGGGACCACTAGAGTTAACATACACATTGACACTAACAATGTGTCCAATAAACTGTTGTAGCACAAATTAGTGTTGTAATTAACAGGTATCACCTGTTTGCAAGTTGGCCTTCAACATTTCATCACAGTCCGGAAGAACGGCAAGTACATTCTCAATCATAAAATAGGCTGTTGAATCAACTGACATGTTGACGCTTTAAGAGCACTAACGGCCACGACAGGCCTCGCACGTGTCATTATGTACATAGAGACAAGGCCACAAGTGAGAGGTCATTCACAAGGTCAAAAAAGACAAGATGGTCAATGCAATAATAGGTCTTGCAGCAACTTCAACTGTCAACATGTTTTGCTTTCTCAAACTGGTGAAGCCTTACTATGGGTGGGCTGTAACGTTATAAACACCATACCATACATACTGTAACAAAAGGGTTGTTGTGAGAGTGGGGGACTGAAATGAACACCTCCATACATTTTCAAATATAGCCTTAGCCATTTACTTATGAATGTATTAATGTCTGTGCTGTAGTGGGGGTCATATTAGAATAGGAACAGAGAACATTGTCATTTATGATACCCCAGCCCCATCACACCCTCTCACCCATCACCATCTAGTTCTCTCTCTCTCCTCTCCGCCGCGCTGGGACCCTTGATTACAGTGTTCCCAGGGGATGAGGTCAACTCCTCAGAGATAGGAACCATTGAGGGTACCAATCACTTAAGATAAAAAAATGGGGGGAAGAAATCACAGCGGACATAAAGCTAAATATATAATTCCTCTTGTGCCGGTAATCACGACATCCAGACGATTTGGAATGACAGTTTAAACACTTCAGATTAAAGCAACGCTCTGTTAGAAGGGGATCGATCTTTCCTTACTGCGACGGGTGCACGGGCAGCCGAGCCCATGGCGAGACGTGCATAGACCCGCCCAGGGACCCCCCCAAACGAGCACATGTTCCACCTGTGACACTGAAATGGCTCAAAGGCCACAAGGCCAGGTCAACACAGTCATCACAGGCCACAAGGCCAGGTCAACACAGTCATCACAGTCCACAAGGCCAGGTCAACACAGTCATCACAGGCCACAAGGCCAGGTCAACACAGTCATCACAGTCCACAAGGCCAGGTCAACACAGTCATCACAGTCCACAAGGCCAGGTCAGCACAGTCATCACAGGCCACAAGGCCAGGTCAACACAGTCATCACAGTCCACAAGGCCAGGTCAACACAGTCATCACAGGCCACAAGGCCAGGTCAACACAGTCATCACAGGCCACAAGGCCAGGTCAACACAGTCATCACAGGCCAGGTCAACACAGTCATCACAGACCACAAGGCCAGGTCAACACAGTCATCACAGTCCACAAGGCCAGGTCAGCACAGTCATCACAGTCCACAAGGCCAGGTCATCACAGGCCACAAGGCCAGGTCAACACAGTCATCACAGTCCACAAGGCCAGGTCAACACAGTCATCACAGTCCACAAGGCCAGGTCAACACAGTCACCACAGTCCACAAGGCCAGGTCAACACAGTCATCACAGTCCACAAGGCCAGGTCAACAGTCATCACAGTCCACAAGGCCAGGTCAGCACAGTCATCACAGGCCACAAGGCCAGGTCAACACAGTCATCACAGGCCACAAGGCCGGGTCAACACAGTCATCACAGTCCACAAGGCCAGGTCAACACAGTCATCACAGGCCACAAGGCCAGGTCAACACAGTCATCACAGGCCACAAGGCCAGGTCAACACAGTCATCACAGTCCACAAGGCCAGGTCAGCACAGTCATCACAGGCCACAAGGCCAGGTCAGCACAGTCATCACAGGCCACAAGGCCAGGTCAACACAGCCATCACAGTCCACAAGGCCAGGTCAACACAGTCATCACAGGCCACAAGGCCAGGTCAACACAGTCATCACAGGCCACAAGGCCAGGTCAACACAGTCATCACAGGCCAGGTCAACACAGTCATCACAGACCACAAGGCCAGGTCAACACAGTCATCACAGTCCACAAGGCCAGGTCAGCACAGTCATCGCAGTCCACAAGGCCAGGTCAACACAGTCATCACAGGCCACAAGGCCAGGTCAACACAGTCATCACAGGCCAGGTCAACACAGTCATCACAGACCACAAGGCCAGGTCAACACAGTCATCACAGTCCACAAGGCCAGGTCAGCACAGTCATCACAGTCCACAAGGCCAGGTCATCACAGGCCACAAGGCCAGGTCAACACAGTCATCACAGTCCACAAGGCCAGGTCAACACAGTCATCACAGTCCACAAGGCCAGGTCAACACAGTCACCACAGTCCACAAGGCCAGGTCAACACAGTCATCACAGTCCACAAGGCCAGGTCAACAGTCATCACAGTCCACAAGGCCAGGTCAGCACAGTCATCACAGGCCACAAGGCCAGGTCAACACAGTCATCACAGGCCACAAGGCCAGGTCAGCACAGTCATCACAGGCCAGGTCAACACAGTCATCACAGGCCAGGTCAACACAGTCATCACAGGCCACAAGGCCAGGTCAACACAGTCATCACAGGCCAGGTCAACACAGTCATCACAGGCCACAAGGCCAGGTCAACACAGTCATCACAGTCCACAAGGCCAGGTCAAGGCCAGGTCAACACAGTCATCACAGTCCACAAGGCCAGGTCATCACAGGCCACAAGGCCAGGTCAACACAGTCATCACAGGCCACAAGGCCAGGCCAACAGTCATCACAGTCCACAAGGCCAGGTCAACACAGTCATCACAGTCCACAAGGCCAGGTCAACACAGTCATCACAGTCCACAAGGCCAGGTCAACACAGTCATCATAGTCCACAAGGCCAGGTCAACACAGCCATCACAGTCCACAAGGCCAGGTCAACACAGTCATCACAGTCCACAAGGCCAGGTCAACAGTCATCACAGTCCACAAGGCCAGGTCAGCACAGTCATCACAGGCCACAAGGCCAGGTCAACACAGTCATCACAGGCCACAAGGCCAGGTCAGCACAGTCATCACAGGCCAGGTCAACACAGTCATCACAGGCCAGGTCAGCACAGTCATCACAGGCCACAAGGCCAGGTCAACACAGTCATCACAGGCCAGGTCAACACAGTCATCACAGTCCACAAGGCCAGGTCAACACAGTCATCACAGTCCACAAGGCCAGGTCAACACAGTCATCACAGGCCACAAGGCCAGGTCAACACAGTCATCACAGGCCACAAGGCCAGGTCAACACAGTCATCACAGGCCACAAGGCCAGGTCAACAGTCATCACAGTCCACAAGGCCAGGTCAACAGTCATCACAGTCCACAAGGCCAGGTCAACACAGTCATCACAGGCCACAAGGCCAGGTCAACACAGTCATCACAGGCCACAAGGCCAGGTCAACACAGTCCACAAGGCCAGGTCAACACAGTCATCACAGGCCACAAGGCCAGGTCAACACAGTCCACAAGGCCAGGTCAACACATTCATCACAGGCCACAAGGCCAGGTCAACACAGTCATCACAGGCCAGGTCAACACAGTCATCACAGGCAACAAGGCCAGGTCAGCACAGTCATCACAGTCCACAAGGCCAGGTCAACACCGTCATCACAGTCCACAAGGCCAGGTCAACAGTCATCACAGTCCACAAGGCCAGGTCAACACAGTCATCACAGGCCACAAGGCCAGATCAACACAGTCATCACAGTCCACAAGGCCAGGTCAACAGTCATCACAGTCCACAAGGCCAGGTCAACAGTCATCACAGTCCACAAGGCCAGGTCAGCACAGTCATCACAGTCCACAAGGCCAGGTCAACACAGTCATCACAGGCCACAAGGCCAGGTCAACACAGTCATCACAGGCCAGGTCAACACAGTCATCACAGTCCACAAGGCCAGGTCAGCACAGTCATCACAGTCCACAAGGCCAGGTCAACACAGTCATCACAGGCCACAAGGCCAGGTCAACACAGTCATCACAGTCCACAAGGCCAGGTCAACACAGTCATCACAGTCCACAAGGCCAGGTCAACACAGTCACCACGGTCCACAAGGCCAGGTCAACACAGTCATCACGGTCCACAAGGCCAGGTCAACACAGTCATCACAGTCCACAAGGCCAGGTCAACAGTCATCACAGTCCACAAGGCCAGGTCAGCACAGTCATCACAGGCCACAAGGCCAGGTCAACACAGTCATCACAGGCCACAAGGCCAGGTCAGCACAGTCATCACAGGCCAGGTCAACACAGTCATCACAGGGCAGGTCAACACAGTCATCACAGGCCACAAGGCCAGGTCAACACAGTCATCACAGGCCAGGTCAACACAGTCATCACAGGCCACAAGGCCAGGTCAACACAGTCATCACAGTCCACAAGGCCAGGTCAACACAGTCATCACAGTCCACAAGGCCAGGTCAACACAGTCATCACAGGCCAGGTCAACACAGTCATCACAGACCACAAGGCCAGGTCAACACAGTCATCACAGTCCACAAGGCCAGGTCAGCACAGTCATCACAGTCCACAAGGCCAGGTCAACACAGTCATCACAGGCCACAAGGCCAGGTCAACACAGTCATCACAGGCCAGGTCAACACAGTCATCACAGACCACAAGGCCAGGTCAACAGTCATCACAGTCCACAAGGCCAGGTCAGCACAGTCATCACAGGCCACAAGGCCAGGTCAACACAGTCATCACAGGCCACAAGGCCAGGTCAGCACAGTCATCACAGGCCAGGTCAACACAGTCATCACAGGCCAGGTCAACACAGTCATCACAGTCCACAAGGCCAGGTCAACACAGTCATCACAGTCCACAAGGCCAGGTCAACACAGTCATCACAGGCCACAAGGCCAGATCAACACAGTCATCACAGGCCACAAGGCCAGGTCAACAGTCATCACAGTCCACAAGGCCAGGTCAACACAGTCATCACAGGCCACAAGGCCAGGTCAACACAGTCATCACAGGCCACAAGGCCAGGTCAACACAGTCATCACAGGCCAGGTCAACACAGTCATCACAGACCACAAGGCCAGGTCAACACAGTCATCACAGTCCACAAGGCCAGGTCAGCACAGTCATCGCAGTCCACAAGGCCAGGTCAACACAGTCATCACAGGCCACAAGGCCAGGTCAAAACAGTCATCACAGGCCAGGTCAACACAGTCATCACAGACCACAAGGCCAGGTCAACACAGTCATCACAGTCCACAAGGCCAGGTCAGCACAGTCATCACAGTCCACAAGGCCAGGTCATCACAGGCCACAAGGCCAGGTCAACACAGTCATCACAGTCCACAAGGCCAGGTCAACACAGTCATCACAGTCCACAAGGCCAGGTCAACACAGTCACCACAGTCCACAAGGCCAGGTCAACACAGTCATCACAGTCCACAAGGCCAGCTCAACAGTCATCACAGTCCACAAGGCCAGGTCAGCACAGTCATCACAGGCCACAAGGCCAGGTCAACACAGTCATCACAGGCCACAAGGCCAGGTCAGCACAGTCATCACAGGCCAGGTCAACACAGTCATCACAGGCCAGGTCAACACAGTCATCACAGGCCACAAGGCCAGGTCAACACAGTCATCACAGGCCAGGTCAACACAGTCATCACAGGCCACAAGGCCAGGTCAACACAGTCATCACAGTCCACAAGGCCAGGTCAAGGCCAGGTCAACACAGTCATCACAGTCCACAAGGCCAGGTCATCACAGGCCACAAGGCCAGGTCAACACAGTCATCACAGGCCACAAGGCCAGGCCAACAGTCATCACAGTCCACAAGGCCAGGTCAACACAGTCATCACAGTCCACAAGGCCAGGTCAACACAGTCATCACAGTCCACAAGGCCAGGTCAACACAGTCATCATAGTCCACAAGGCCAGGTCAACACAGCCATCACAGTCCACAAGGCCAGGTCAACACAGTCATCACAGTCCACAAGGCCAGGTCAACAGTCATCACAGTCCACAAGGCCAGGTCAGCACAGTCATCACAGGCCACAAGGCCAGGTCAACACAGTCATCACAGGCCACAAGGCCAGGTCAGCACAGTCATCACAGGCCAGGTCAACACAGTCATCACAGGCCAGGTCAACACAGTCATCACAGGCCACAAGGCCAGGTCAACACAGTCATCACAGGCCAGGTCAACACAGTCATCACAGGCCACAAGGCCAGGTCAACACAGTCATCACAGTCCACAAGGCCAGGTCAACACAGTCATCACAGTCCACAAGGCCAGGTCAACACAGTCATCACAGGCCACAAGGCCAGGTCAACACAGTCATCACAGGCCACAAGGCCAGGTCAACACAGTCATCACAGGCCACAAGGCCAGGTCAACAGTCATCACAGTCCACAAGGCCAGGTCAACAGTCATCACAGTCCACAAGGCCAGGTCAACACAGTCATCACAGGCCACAAGGCCAGGTCAACACAGTCATCACAGGCCACAAGGCCAGGTCAACACAGTCCACAAGGCCAGGTAAACACAGTCATCACAGGCCACAAGGCCAGGTCAACACAGTCCACAAGGCCAGGTCAACACATTCATCACAGGCCACAAGGCCAGGTCAACACAGTCATCACAGGCCAGGTCAACACAGTCATCACAGGCAACAAGGCCAGGTCAGCACAGTCATCACAGTCCACAAGGCCAGGTCAACACCGTCATCACAGTCCACAAGGCCAGGTCAACAGTCATCACAGTCCACAAGGCCAGGTCAACAGTCATCACAGTCCACAAGGCCAGGTCAACACAGTCATCACAGTCCACAAGGCCAGGTCAGCACAGTCATCACAGTCCACAAGGCCAGGTCAACACAGTCATCACAGGCCACAAGGCCAGGTCAACACAGTCATCACAGGCCAGGTCAACACAGTCATCACAGTCCACAAGGCCAGGTCAGCACAGTCATCACAGTCCACAAGGCCAGGTCAACACAGTCATCACAGTCCACAAGGCCAGGTCATCACAGGCCACAAGGCCAGGTCAACACAGTCATCACAGTCCACAAGGCCAGGTCAACACAGTCATCACAGTCCACAAGGCCAGGTCAACACAGTCACCACGGTCCACAAGGCCAGGTCAACACAGTCATCACAGTCCACAAGGCCAGGTCAACACAGTCATCACAGTCCACAAGGCCAGGTCAACAGTCATCACAGTCCACAAGGCCAGGTCAGCACAGTCATCACAGGCCACAAGGCCAGGTCAACACAGTCATCACAGGCCACAAGGCCAGGTCAGCACAGTCATCACAGGCCAGGTCAACACAGTCATCACAGGGCAGGTCAACACAGTCATCACAGGCCACAAGGCCAGGTCAACACAGTCATCACAGGCCAGGTCAACACAGTCATCACAGGCCACAAGGCCAGGTCAACACAGTCATCACAGTCCACAAGGCCAGGTAAACACAGTCATCACAGTCCACAAGGCCAGGTCAACACAGTCATCACAGGCCAGGTCAACACAGTCATCACAGACCACAAGGCCAGGTCAACACAGTCATCACAGTCCACAAGGCCAGGTCAGCACAGTCATCACAGTCCACAAGGCCAGGTCAACACAGTCATCACAGGCCACAAGGCCAGGTCAACACAGTCATCACAGGCCAGGTCAACACAGTCATCACAGACCACAAGGCCAGGTCAACAGTCATCACAGTCCACAAGGCCAGGTCAGCACAGTCATCACAGGCCACAAGGCCAGGTCAACACAGTCATCACAGGCCACAAGGCCAGGTCAGCACAGTCATCACAGGCCAGGTCAACACAGTCATCACAGGCCAGGTCAACACAGTCATCACAGGCCACAAGGCCAGGTCAACACAGTCATCACAGGCCAGGTCAACACAGTCATCACAGGCCACAAGGCCAGGTCAACACAGTCATCACAGTCCACAAGGCCAGGTCAACACAGTCATCACAGTCCACAAGGCCAGGTCAACACAGTCATCACAGGCCACAAGGCCAGATCAACACAGTCATCACAGGCCACAAGGCCAGGTCAACAGTCATCACAGTCCACAAGGCCAGGTCAACAGTCATCACAGTCCACAAGGCCAGGTCAACACAGTCATCACAGGCCACAAGGCCAGGTCAACACAGTCATCACAGGCCACAAGGCCAGGTCAACACAGTCCACAAGGCCAGGTCAACACAGTCATCACAGGCCACAAGGCCAGGTCAACACAGTCCACAAGGCCAGGTCAACACAGTCATCACAGGCCAGGTCAACATAGTCATCACAGGCAACAAGGCCAGGTCAGCACAGTCATCACAGTCCACAAGGCCAGGTCAACACCGTCATCACAGTCCACAAGGCCAGGTCAACAGTCATCACAGTCCACAAGGCCAGGTCAACACAGTCATCACAGGCCACAAGGCCAGATCAACACAGTCATCACAGTCCACAAGGCCAGGTCAACAGTCATCACAGTCCACAAGGCCAGGTCAACACAGTCATCACAGTCCACAAGGCCAGGTCAGCACAGTCATCACAGTCCACAAGGCCAGGTCAACACAGTCATCACAGGCCACAAGGCCAGGTCAACACAGTCATCACAGGCCAGGTCAACACAGTCATCACAGACCACAAGGCCAGGTCAACACAGTCATCACAGTCCACAAGGCCAGGTCAGCACAGTCATCACAGTCCACAAGGCCAGGTCAACACAGTCATCACAGTCCACAAGGCCAGGTCATCACAGGCCACAAGGCCAGGTCAACACAGTCATCACAGTCCACAAGGCCAGGTCAACACAGTCATCACAGTCCACAAGGCCAGGTCAACACAGTCACCACAGTCCACAAGGCCAGGTCAACACAGTCATCACAGTCCACAAGGCCAGGTCAACACAGTCATCACAGTCCACAAGGCCAGGTCAACAGTCATCACAGGCCACAAGGCCAGGTCAGCACAGTCATCACAGGCCACAAGGCCAGGTCAACACAGTCATCACAGGCCACAAGGCCAGGTCAGCACAGTCATCACAGGCCAGGTCAACACAGTCATCACAGGCCAGGTCAACACAGTCATTACAGGCCACAAGGCCAGGTCAACACAGTCATCACAGGCCAGGTCAACACAGTCATCACAGGCAACAAGGCCAGGTCAGCACAGTCATCACAGTCCACAAGGCCAGGTCAACACCGTCATCACAGTCCACAAGGCCAGGTCAGCACAGTCATCACAGGCCACAAGGCCAGGTCAACACAGTCATCACAGTCCACAAGGCCAGGTCAGCACAGTCATCACAGTCCACAAGGCCAGGTCAACACAGTCATCACAGGCCACAAGGCCAGGTCAACACAGTCATCACAGACCACAAGGCCAGGTCAACACAGTCATCACAGTCCACAAGGCCAGGTCAGCACAGTCATCACAGTCCACAAGGCCAGGTCAACACAGTCATCACAGTCCACAAGGCCAGGTCATCACAGGCCACAAGGCCAGGTCAACACAGTCATCACAGTCCACAAGGCCAGGTCAACACAGTCATCACAGTCCACAAGGCCAGGTCAACACAGTCACCACAGTCCACAAGGCCAGGTCAACACAGTCATCACAGTCCACAAGGCCAGGTCAACACAGTCATCACAGTCCACAAGGCCAGGTCAACAGTCATCACAGTCCACAAGGCCAGGTCAGCACAGTCATCACAGGCCACAAGGCCAGGTCAACACAGTCATCACAGTCCACAAGGCCAGGTCAGCACAGTCATCACAGGCCAGGTCAACACAGTCATCACAGGCCAGGTCAACACAGTCATCACAGGCCACAAGGCCAGGTCAACACAGTCATCACAGGCCAGGTCAACACAGTCATCACAGGCCACAAGGCCAGGTCAACACAGTCATCACAGTCCACAAGGCCAGGTCAACACAGTCATCACAGTCCACAAGGCCAGGTCATCACAGGCCACAAGGCCAGGTCAACACAGTCATCACAGGCCACAAGGCCAGGCCAACAGTCATCACAGTCCACAAGGTCAGGTCAACACAGTCATCACAGTCCACAAGGCCAGGTCAACACAGTCATCACAGTCCACAAGGCCAGGTCAACACAGTCATCACAGTCCACAAGGCCAGGTCAACACAGCCATCACAGTCCACAAGGCCAGGTCAACACAGCCATCACAGTCCACAAGGCCAGGTCAACAGTCATCACAGTCCACAAGGCCAGGTCAGCACAGTCATCACAGGCCACAAGGCCAGGTCAACACAGTCATCACAGGCCACAAGGCCAGGTCAGCACAGTCATCACAGGCCAGGTCAACACAGTCATCACAGGCCAGGTCAACACAGTCATCACAGGCCACAAGGCCAGGTCAACACAGTCATCACAGGCCAGGTCAACACAGTCATCACAGGCCACAAGGCCAGGTCAACACAGTCATCACAGGCCAGGTCAACACAGTCATCACAGGCCACAAGGCCAGGTCAACACAGTCATCACAGGCCAGGTCAACACAGTCATCACAGGCCACAAGGCCAGGTCAACACAGTCATCACAGTCCACAAGGCCAGGTCAACACAGTCATCACAGTCCACAAGGCCAGGTCAACACAGTCAACACAGGCCACAAGGCCAGGTCAACACAGTCATCACAGGCCACAAGGCCAGGTCAACACAGTCATCACAGGCCACAAGGCCAGGTCAACAGTCATCACAGTCCACAAGGCCAGGTCAACAGTCATCACAGTCCACAAGGCCAGGTCAACACAGTCATCACAGGCCACAAGGCCAGGTCAACACAGTCATCACAGGCCACAAGGCCAGGTCAACACAGTCCACAAGGCCAGGTCAACACAGTCATCACAGGCCACAAGGCCAGGTCAACACAGTCATCACAGGCCAGGTCAACACAGTCATCACAGGCCACAAGGCCAGGTCAACACCGTCATCACAGTCCACAAGGCCAGGTCAACACAGTCATCACAGGCCACAAGGCCAGGTCAACACAGTCATCACAGGCCAGGTCAACACAGTCATCACAGGCCACAAGGCCAGGTCAACACAGTCATCACAGTCCACAAGGCCAGGTCAACACAGTCATCACAGTCCACAAGGCCAGGTCATCACAGGCCACAAGGCCAGGTCAACACAGTCATCACAGGCCACAAGGCCAGGCCAACAGTCATCACAGTCCACAAGGTCAGGTCAACACAGTCATCACAGTCCACAAGGCCAGGTCAACACAGTCATCACAGTCCACAAGGCCAGGTCAACACAGTCATCACAGTCCACAAGGCCAGGTCAACACAGCCATCACAGTCCACAAGGCCAGGTCAACACAGCCATCACAGTCCACAAGGCCAGGTCAACAGTCATCACAGTCCACAAGGCCAGGTCAGCACAGTCATCACAGGCCACAAGGCCAGGTCAACACAGTCATCACAGGCCACAAGGCCAGGTCAGCACAGTCATCACAGGCCAGGTCAACACAGTCATCACAGTCCACAAGGCCAGGTCAACACAGTCATCACAGTCCACAAGGCCAGGTCATCACAGGCCACAAGGCCAGGTCAACACAGTCATCACAGGCCACAAGGCCAGGCCAACAGTCATCACAGTCCACAAGGTCAGGTCAACACAGTCATCACAGTCCACAAGGCCAGGTCAACACAGTCATCACAGTCCACAAGGCCAGGTCAACACAGTCATCACAGTCCACAAGGCCAGGTCAACACAGCCATCACAGTCCACAAGGCCAGGTCAACACAGCCATCACAGTCCACAAGGCCAGGTCAACAGTCATCACAGTCCACAAGGCCAGGTCAGCACAGTCATCACAGGCCACAAGGCCAGGTCAACACAGTCATCACAGGCCACAAGGCCAGGTCAGCACAGTCATCACAGGCCAGGTCAACACAGTCATCACAGGCCAGGTCAACACAGTCATCACAGGCCACAAGGCCAGGTCAACACAGTCATCACAGGCCAGGTCAACACAGTCATCACAGGCCACAAGGCCAGGTCAACACAGTCATCACAGGCCAGGTCAACACAGTCATCACAGGCCACAAGGCCAGGTCAACACAGTCATCACAGGCCAGGTCAACACAGTCATCACAGGCCACAAGGCCAGGTCAACACAGTCATCACAGTCCACAAGGCCAGGTCAACACAGTCATCACAGTCCACAAGGCCAGGTCAACACAGTCAACACAGGCCACAAGGCCAGGTCAACACAGTCATCACAGGCCACAAGGCCAGGTCAACACAGTCATCACAGGCCACAAGGCCAGGTCAACACAGTCCACAAGGCCAGGTCAACACAGTCATCACAGGCCACAAGGCCAGGTCAACACAGTCATCACAGGCCAGGTCAACACAGTCATCACAGGCCACAAGGCCAGGTCAACACCGTCATCACAGTCCACAAGGCCAGGTCAACACAGTCATCACAGGCCACAAGGCCAGATCAACACAGTCATCTCAGTCCACAAGGCCAGGTCAACAGTCATCACAGGCCACAAGGCCAGGTCAACACCGTCATCACAGTCCACAAGGCCAGGTCAACACAGTCATCACAGGCCACAAGGCCAGGTCAACACAGTCATCACAGGCCAGGTCAACACAGTCATCACAGGCCACAAGGCCAGGTCAACACAGTCATCACAGTCCACAAGGCCAGGTCAACACAGTCATCACAGTCCACAAGGCCAGGTCATCACAGGCCACAAGGCCAGGTCAACACAGTCATCACAGGCCACAAGGCCAGGCCAACAGTCATCACAGTCCACAAGGTCAGGTCAACACAGTCATCACAGTCCACAAGGCCAGGTCAACACAGTCATCACAGTCCACAAGGCCAGGTCAACACAGTCATCACAGTCCACAAGGCCAGGTCAACACAGCCATCACAGTCCACAAGGCCAGGTCAACACAGCCATCACAGTCCACAAGGCCAGGTCAACAGTCATCACAGTCCACAAGGCCAGGTCAGCACAGTCATCACAGGCCACAAGGCCAGGTCAACACAGTCATCACAGGCCACAAGGCCAGGTCAGCACAGTCATCACAGGCCAGGTCAACACAGTCATCACAGGCCAGGTCAACACAGTCATCACAGGCCACAAGGCCAGGTCAACACAGTCATCACAGGCCAGGTCAACACAGTCATCACAGGCCACAAGGCCAGGTCAACACAGTCATCACAGGCCAGGTCAACACAGTCATCACAGGCCACAAGGCCAGGTCAACACAGTCATCACAGGCCAGGTCAACACAGTCATCACAGGCCACAAGGCCAGGTCAACACAGTCATCACAGTCCACAAGGCCAGGTCAACACAGTCATCACAGTCCACAAGGCCAGGTCAACACAGTCAACACAGGCCACAAGGCCAGGTCAACACAGTCATCACAGGCCACAAGGCCAGGTCAACACAGTCATCACAGGCCACAAGGCCAGGTCAACAGTCATCACAGTCCACAAGGCCAGGTCAACAGTCATCACAGTCCACAAGGCCAGGTCAACACAGTCATCACAGGCCACAAGGCCAGGTCAACACAGTCATCACAGGCCACAAGGCCAGGTCAACACAGTCCACAAGGCCAGGTCAACACAGTCATCACAGGCCACAAGGCCAGGTCAACACAGTCATCACAGGCCAGGTCAACACAGTCATCACAGGCCACAAGGCCAGGTCAACACCGTCATCACAGTCCACAAGGCCAGGTCAACACAGTCATCACAGGCCACAAGGCCAGATCAACACAGTCATCTCAGTCCACAAGGCCAGGTCAACAGTCATCACAGTCCACAAGGCCAGGTCAACACAGTCATCACAGGCCACAAGGCCAGGTCAACACAGTCATCACAGTCCACAAGGCCAGGTCAACACAGTCATCACAGGCCACAAGGCCAGGCCAACAGTCATCACAGTCCACAAGGCCAGGTCAACACAGTCATCACAGTCCACAAGGCCAGGTCAACACAGTCATCACAGTCCACAAGGTCAGGTCAACAGTCATCACAGTCCACAAGGCCAGGTCAACACAGTCATCACAGTCCACAAGGCCAGGTCAACAGTCATCACAGTCCACAAGGCCAGGTCAACAGTCATCACAGTCCACAAGGCCAGGTCAACACAGTCATCACAGTCCACAAGGCCAGGTCAACACAGTCATCACAGTCCACAAGGCCAGGTCAACAGTCATCACAGGCCACAAGGCCAGGTCAACAGTCATCACAGGCCACAAGGCCAGGTCAACACAGTCATCACAGTCCACAAGGCCAGGTCAACACAGTCATCACAGTCCACAAGGCCAGGTCAACACAGTCATCACAGTCCACAAGGCCAGGTCAACACAGTCATCACAGTCCACAAGGCCAGGTCAACACAGTCATCACAGTCCACAAGGCCAGGACAACACAGTCATCACAGTCCACAAGGCCAGGTCAACACAGTCATCACAGTCCACAAGGCCAGGTCAACACAGTCATCACAGGCCAGGTCAACACAGTCATCACAGTCCACAAGGCCAGGTCAACAGTCATCACAGTCCACAAGGCCAGGTCAACACAGTCATCACAGGCCACAAGGCCAGGTCAACACAGTCATCACAGTCCACAAGGCCAGGTCAACACAGTCATCACAGGCCACAAGGCCAGGCCAACAGTCATCACAGTCCACAAGGCCAGGTCAACACAGTCATCACAGTCCACAAGGCCAGGTCAACACAGTCATCACAGTCCACAAGGTCAGGTCAACAGTCATCACAGTCCACAAGGCCAGGTCAACAGAGTCATCACAGTCCACAAGGCCAGGTCAACAGTCATCACAGTCCACAAGGCCAGGTCAACACAGTCATCACAGTCCACAAGGCCAGGTCAACACAGTCATCACAGTCCACAAGGCCAGGTCAACACAGTCATCACAGGCCACAAGGACAGGTCAACACAGTCATCACAGTCCACAAGGCCAGGTCAACAGTCATCACAGGCCACAAGGCCAGGTCAACACAGTCATCACAGGCCAGGTCAACACAGTCATCACAGTCCACAAGGCCAGGTCAACAGTCATCACAGTCCACAAGGCCAGGTCAACACAGTCATCACAGGCCACAAGGCCAGGTCAACACAGTCATCACAGTCCACAAGGCCAGGTCAACACAGTCATCACAGTCCACAAGGCCAGGTCAACACAGTCATCACAGTCCACAAGGCCAGGTCAACACAGTCATCACAGTCCACAAGGCCAGGTCAACACACTCATCACAGGCCACAAGGCCAGGCCAACAGTCATCACAGTCCACAAGGCCAGGTCAACAGTCATCACAGTCCACAAGGCCAGGTCAACACAGTCATCACAGTCCACAAGGCCAGGTCAACACAGTCATCACAGGCCAGGTCAACAGTCATCACAGTCCACAAGGCCAGGTCAACACAGTCATCACAGTCCACAAGGCCAGGTCAACACAGTCATCACAGTCCACAAGGCCAGGTCAACACAGTCATCACAGTCCACAAGGCCAGGTCAACACAGTCATCACAGTCCACAAGGCCAGGTCAACACAGTCATCACAGTCCACAAGGCCAGGTCAACAGTCATCACAGGCCACAAGGCCAGGTCAACAGTCATCACAGGCCACAAGGCCAGGTCAACACAGTCATCACAGGCCAGGTCAACACAGTCATCACAGGCCACAAGGCCAGGTCAACACAGTCATCACAGTCCACAAGGCCAGGTCAACACAGTCATCACAGTCCACAAGGCCAGGTCAACACAGTCATCACAGGCCACAAGGCCAGGTCAACACAGTCATCACAGTCCACAAGGCCAGGTCAACACAGTCATCACAGTCCACAAGGCCAGGTCAACACAGTCATCACAGGC
The DNA here is from genome assembly GCF_029448725.1 of Salvelinus fontinalis. Classification (NCBI taxonomy): domain Eukaryota; kingdom Metazoa; phylum Chordata; class Actinopteri; order Salmoniformes; family Salmonidae; genus Salvelinus; species Salvelinus fontinalis. The sequence goes on along the minus strand of NC_074666.1, from coordinate 7,880,888 downwards.
CAGGTCAACACAGTCATCACAGGCCAGGTCAACACAGTCATCACAGTCCACAAGGCCAGGTCAACACAGTCATCACAGGCCACAAGGCCAGGTCAACACAGTCATCACAGTCCACAAGGCCAGGTCAACACAGTCATCACAGTCCACAAGGCCAGGTCAGCACAGTCATCACAGGCCACAAGGCCAGGTCAACACAGTCATCACAGGCCACAAGGCCAGGTCAACAGTCATCACAGGCCACAAGGCCAGGTCAACAGTCATCACAGTCCACAAGGCCAGGTCAACACAGTCATCACAGGCCAGGTCAACACAGTCATCACAGGCCACAAGGCCAGGTCAACAGTCATCACAGGCCACAAGGCCAGGTCAACACAGTCATCACAGGCCACAAGGCCAGATCAATATAGAGAAAAGAAATGAAGCAGTTTTCTTCCCCAGTATTAGTTACCTGATGATTAAGATGCCCCACCTCCTGCTAATGGTGTTTCATATACGCAATAACAATTTCCATACTATAATAACTATTTCTGAGTGGGTGGAAAGGCTTATAAGGTCTAGATTAGACCCAGTAGAGCATCATATAGGCTCAAAACCCTCTGCATTAATGTATATCAGTCATCCTACATACTCATTTGACCCTATGACCCCAAAGTCACACATTCCAGTCTTCAGGTAGTCCTCACATGACATTCCATTAGCCCTGAACCGTATGCATAGCAGGCCATCAAGATTGTAGCCTTTCACAGTAGACCTACAAGGGCACTCGTTCTTATCTGAGAACTGACTTAATTGTACTGAACAAAAATATAAAAACACAACATGCAACAACTTCAATTATTTTACAGGGTTACAGTTCATATAAGGAAATCAGTATATTGAAATAAATGAATTAGGCCTATGGCCTAAATTTTTAGATTTCACATGAGTGGACAGGAGAGCAGCCATTGGTGGGCCTATGTCATCCCAGGCCCACCCAACCAGAATGAGTTTTTCCACACAAAAGGGCTTTATTACAGACAGAAATACTCCTCAGTTTCATCAGCTGTCCGGGTGACTGGTCTCAGACGATCCCGCAGGTGAAGAAGTTAGATGTGGAGGTCCTGGGCTGGTTACGCGTGGTCTGCGGTAGTGAAGCCGGCTGGACGTACCGCCAAATTCTCTAAAACAAAGTTAGAGGCGGCTTATGGTAGAGAATTGAACATTCAATTCTCTGGCAGCAACTCTGGTGGACATTCCTGCAGTCAGCTGTGGGATTGTATGTGACAAAACTGCACCTTTTAATGGCCTTTTGCCCCCAGCATAAGGTGCACATTTGTAATGATCATGCAGTTTAATCAACTAGTTGATATGCCACACTTGTCAGGTGGGTGGATTATCTTGGCCAAGGAGAAATGCTCACCAACAGGGATGTAAACAAATTTGTAAACAATATTTGAGAGAAATAAGCTTTTTGTGCGTATGGAACATTTCTGGTGATCTTTAAATTCAACTCATGAAACAGGGGACCAACACTTTACATGTTGCTTTTATATTTCAAACACCATCACCAAATATTAATTACAGATCAGAAACTGTACAGAGCCTATTCTTTTCAGTCTCTGCCTATCTCATGAAACAAGGGTCTCCCTCTGTTCCCTCTCCAATTTAGCCCCCCTCCATCCTAACACCTCAAATCTTTCTGAACACCAAATCCATGGTAATGTACAGTCTGTTTTACATATGCAGTGAATCTTCCCCTATGACACAAACTGCTGGGCTGAAAGTCTTCCCATCACACCAGAGTTGTATTCTACATCACTGATTGGATTCTTGATGAGATCGTCGGGTGGCTGGTACACTTCACATGGTGAGGACGCGATAGGCATATGGGACACATTTCTATGGCCGCTGAAGTGCTTCACTGCCCTCTCTCTCTCTCTCTCTCGCCCTCATTACCACCGTTCAGGAACATGGGCTGGGTGTTGGGTGTGTAATCAGAGCGGCACTGGCAGGGAGGTTTGATCGGCTGCACAACCCCTCTGCCAGGCTTTAGTGAAGTACTCTCACCAAACCTAACCGGTATATCAATGTTACACCATTCTCACAAGACTCCAAAAATGTATAATTCAAACATACAAAATCTGCATGTAAAGTACGAAGACAAGGCCCCTGCGAGATAGACTTACAGTTCCTTGCTTCAACTGAAATAATATGTAACATCAAATCACTACAGGGACTACAGCCAGGTAGTTACAGTACGTCTCCTTACTTTAACCTCCCAGCCAGATGTTGGTGTCCAAAGGGAGTGCACTAACACTGTCAATTCAAAAGTTTACTGAGCCAATTTAGACTTGTGCCGCTGGTAAAAATGTACAAGAAAATCTATTTCCTCTCCTCACCATCCCGCTATTCCATGGCAGCAGTATTAAAACAGAGGGAGGCTGTGAGCGGAGGACCAGTAATTCAGTTGATAAATGTCAAATGAAATGAAAGTATTCAGCTGAAAGTAATTTCCAGAGCTGCGTTCGGGCCAGGGACTTGAGTCTTTCACTCCTCCATCGATCATGTTCTGGGCCAAGGTACACAATGCCCCCAAATTACTGACATATGGACCCAGAAACACTGCCAGGTCCCTCATCTGTGCACTCCTCCTCTAAACTGTTGTTTATCCAATGACCATCTGTGTGTGTGTGTGTGTGTGTGTGTGTGTGTGTAGCGTCTCAGGGTAGGGCCAAGTAAACCACCATATTAAGACCCTGCCTAATAGATGAATGGTGTGATGCATTATAATTTAGTACAGAGGAAGAAAGTAGACCATTATCACTCACTAATCTAACATCTAACTCACATCAAAGGTAAAGAAGAAGAAACAGAAGAGAGATGACGTACAAAGCAGTGTTTCAGTTAATGGCACCCATAAATAATGGTAGTAGCCACTTTATTGTGTTTGCATTGATAGCTGTAGGATTAATCCTGGACAAACTGACAGAACTAATCAGTGAGTTTGGAGTGGCAGTAAAGGGTTGCAGTCACTCAATGTCGAGAGGCTGCTTCCAAGTGTAAGAAAACAAAAATGTCATGTGTAAAATTGTTTACTATCCCTTTAAGGGTGAATCTGAAACAAATGCTGGCACCACATACATATCTCTTCTTCCTGTCCTCTGGGAGATTGTCTCGGTGTCTCAGACCAGAAACGCCACTCAGTTTACGTCGAGTGTGGTGCTTTCTACATAAACACAGCTCTCTGTAGCATCAGTTTGATTAGGAGGAGGCTCCCAGAAGCCATTAAAAGTCAATTTCTCCCCTCTGTGTTTGTTTGAAGACGAGAGTGAGTGAGGAACCCAGCAGCCGCTGTTGTGCGATGCCAACTTCTGGAACACACAAACAAGCTCCCAACGAGCGCCAAACAAATCTACAGTACTAGACCTCCAGTACCGTGTGCAGTATCGTGTGCAGTATCGTGTGCAGTATCGTGTGCAGTATCGTGTGCAGTATCGTGTGCAGTCATATATGCAGGAGGAACCGTTGCAAACGTGACAGTATCAAAAATAAAGGTGTGGTGCTGTTAGTCGTCATCACCCCAGCAGCTCTTTTGTCTTGGTAGTCAACTGCTTGTCTACATCTGCTGCAAAGCTGTCCGCCATCTGCCCAACCTGAGAAAATGGAGAACAGAAATTCTTATTAGACAACTATTACAATTATAGAAATACTGTAAAACAATATGGGGTTCAACAAAAAACAGTAAGGATTCATCTGAACGTTTGTAGCCTTCTGACTATTATAACCATTGTATTTCAGTCCTCCGATAGGACAGGTTGAGGTATCTCAGTACCTGTTTCTCCACCAATCGGATGGTGTCCTCGGAGACGGTGTCCTTGGCCTTCTTCACCTGAGTGATAGCGTTGGATCTCACCCTCCTCAGAGACTCCTTGGCCTTGTTACCAAACTGCTTAGCTAGCTTAGCCAGGTTCTCCCTGTGTTCCCGCGTCACCCTGCATGGACACAGCACACAGTGTTACGAGTGATAACACACACAAAAAGCATGAATACACACAAACACACTGTTTAATAGAGAGAATATGGGAGAAAGTAGGCACAATTCATATTAATGCCCAAAGCATTCATTCCTTAAAACAATACCTGGCTAAATGCCTGGCTCTCTGTGCCACAAAAAAAATAAACTTCTCGTGGTCACAGAACAGTCAACAACTTTGTTTTGCTGGTGTAACAGCTAACACTTTATTTTCTGTAATTGGTATTTTTGCCTGGGACTATTTGCAAACAATCCAAGAGTGGTGTCTATTTACTGCAAACAATAATGTGTAATTACTGATTCTGGGCCAATCAAGACGCTCGCTCTCTTTGGAAATGCAAATACTGTTGCGTGCTGAGACTGATTGCAGAGGAAGAGGGCGTCCGTCTGTCCGTCCCCCTATCCTGCGCTGCCAGACAAGCACCTGCTGCTGGGCGTACTTATTAATCACACAGCCTGCATCCCAAATGTATTCACTACAGGGTCAAAAGCAGCGCACTACATAGGGAGTAGTGTGCCATTTGTGACGTAACCACATGTTTTTGTGGTTACGCGAGTGACGGCTGCACATCAAGCTATTTGATTTGGCAGGGAGCAGAATTGGTCAGAGAACTGAAGACTTCTGACCAAGGTTGGTGTTGTAGAACTGTTACAGTCAGATAAATGTGTCAGAAACTCCTGGAAACCAGACAGATCCATGCATTTCTTTACAATGTGACGGATGGTCAGGGAAGGGACTGACAAGAGAATTCATTACTGGAAAGAGAAAAAGACATGGAGAGAAAGGGTAAAACAGAGAGAGTGATGAAATTGAGAGGAAAGAAAGAGCGAGAGTAGAGACAGTGTTCGGGCCCAGCCTGGTTGACTCACTTGGGAATGGCCACCTTGATTATGGTTCCGTCCACCTCAGGGTTGAGTTTCATGCTGCTCTCTCTTAGGGCGCGGGTGGCAGCAGCCACGGCCTGAGGACACAAACACACATTAGACCTGTATGAATGACTGCCAGCTGGGACTGGGGCAGTAGTACTCTCACTGCAGACACAGGCGGTCCTTGGTCCTGCTGGCTTTGATCCATGGCGAGCTGGGTGAACTGTGTAGAATCTCTGGTAGAGGGGGTTGGGGGGGGAGCACATGCAGTGTGGAAGTGCTGCGGGGTGCTGTCAGAACGGGGTCTCCTGGGAACTCACTATGAATTGGAAAAGGAGATTCTGAGTAAAGTTTCTTTCCACTATAGAATATATTTTATACAGCACAACGGTCTGGTAGACAACCGAGTCATTATCTAGGAGATGCATGTTAGAACTAACGGTCTGGTCGACAACAGAGTCATTATCTAGGAGATGCATGTTAGAACTAACGGTCTGGTCGACAACAGAGTCATTATCTAGGAGATGCATGTTAGAACTAACGGTCTGGTCGACAACAGAGTCATTATCTAGGAGATGCATGTTAGAACTAACGGTCTGGTAGACAACAGAGACATTATCTAGGAGATGCATGTTAGAACTAACGGTCTGGTAGACAACAGAGTCATTATCTAGGAGATGCATGTTAGAACTAACGGTCTGGTAGACAACAGAGACATTATCTAGGAGATGCATGTTAGAACTAACGGTCTGGTAGACAACAGAGACATTATCTAGGAGATGCATGTTAGAACTAACGGTCTGGTAGACAACAGAGTCATTATCTAGGAGATGCATGTTAGAACTAACGGTCTGGTCGACAACAGAGACATTATCTAGGAGATGCATGTTAGAACTAACGGTCTGGTCGACAACAGAGTCATTATCTAGGAGATGCATGTTAGAACTAACGGTCTGGTAGACAACAGAGTCATTATCTAGGAGATGCATGTTAGAACTAACGGTCTGGTCGACAACAGAGACATTATCTAGGAGATGCATGTTAGAACTAACGGTCTGGTCGACAACAGAGTCATTATCTAGGAGATGCATGTTAGAACTAACGGTGGTTGAACTCCAATAGACAATTAATGAAAAGGTTGTAATCTGGATATGTGATTTGTCTGTGGTGGTGGGAGAGGTGCCCGAGGGAGAGCGTCTCAAACAGGAAAGACAGAAAGGAGAGGTGCCCGAGGGAGAGCGTCAGAAACAGGGAAGACAGAAAGGAGATGTGCCCGAGGGAGAGCGTCAGAAACAGGGAAGACAGAAAGGAGAGGTGCCCGAGGGAGAGCGTCAGAAACAGGGAAGACAGAAAGGAGAGGTGCCCGAGGGAGAGCGTCAGAAACAGGGAAGACAGAAAGGAGAGGTGCCCGAGGGAGAGCGTCAGAAACAGGGAAGACAGAAAGGAGGTGCCTGAGAGTCCGAGACTGGGCCTGTGAAGCCTCCAGTACATGGAGCCTGTTAGACTGACAGTACAGGCCGTGTGGGAACACACTAACGCTGAGCACACCGAGTTCAGGTTCAACACTGAGAACCAGTTTGAAACTCAGCACTAAGAGCAACATCACCAGATATGACAAGGGAGCGAGAACGTTCAAACAGGAAATAGTACCAATGAAATAGGTAAATAGTACAAATAGTACATAATGAAATGGACCAAATCCCACTGGTACCAGAGTTACTGTATATCACACATTCACAAATCTCTGCTGCTGCAACATGACAACTGCTTCAGTCCAAAAGTGTGAGTGTGTAATGTGGGAGGAGAGCAGGGCTTTAACCTTATGGTCTTAACCACTGAGGGGGGAAAGAATTGGCAGCGAGATTCAAGGATTTATTTGTTTGTATTAATTCATAAAGTCTCTTGCCTTGCAAGTTAAATATATAAATAAAAACAGCCTCCCGAGTGGCACAGCGGTCTAAGGCTCTGCATCTCAGTGTTGCGGCAACACAACAGCCTGGGGTTCCATCCCATGACCAGTATTCCATCCATGACCGGTATTCCCATATGGCGGAGCACAATTGGCCCAGCATCGTCCGGGTTAGGGGAGGGTTTGGCTGGGGGTGTCTTTACTTGGCTCCTCGCGCTCTAGCGACTCCTTGTGGCGGGCCGGGTGCTTGCAGGCTGACTGGTCGCCAGTTGAACGTGTTTCCTCCGACACATTGGTGCAGCTGGCTTCCAGGTAAAGTGGTCGGGTGTTGGGAAGCGCGGCTAGGCGGGTCATGTTTCAGAGGCCTCTCCCGAGCCCGTTGGGGAGTTGCAGCGATGGTACAAGATCGTAATCATGAAATTGGGGAGAAAAAAGGGGGTTAAAAATTAATTATTAAATAAACAGCTTCTCCCATTCTCTAGTTCTCTCCTATTCTCTAGTAACTCCAGAGAGCCATCCCATACCTATGTTTGATTGTTCTCAGTACTGAATTCATCATTACTTCCTACAGCTCTAGCCATTAGGGGAAATTGGGGGAATGCTGTGCTCTGTTCTGGCCAGCTCTGTAAACACCAGGCATGTTCTGGTTAATATGTTAAATTGTGGAATTACACGGAGGTTTGTGAATAAACACAGCCAGTTCAAAGCCACAGCCCAACCGAGAGGAACGAACAGAGCTAAAGAAAACAGCTGGTTAATGATGTTGAGGATCCCACACAGACCTTTTACATCCCTTTCTTCCTTCAGATCCAAGTGGTTTAATTCATGCTGCCATTGCCACTTCACAACAGCCACTGGGGGTTTGCAGTAACACAGTACTGAATGGCTGGAAAACAATGGCCTCTCGTTAGGATCATGGGTAATTGATGTGAATAATTATAATCCTATTTGCTCTGGGTGCTGTGCAGTCCCCCCTGTGTTGCCTTAGCAGGGCTGTTAAGACTATTAGGTAATGGGAGTGCTCTTGTCACTTCTAGGTTAGACTACTGCAATGCTCTACTTTCCGGCTACCCGGATAAAGCACAAAATTAACTTCAGTTAGTGCTAAACATGGCTGCTAGAATCTTGCCTAGAACCAAAAAATGTGATCATATTACTCCGGTGCTAGCCTCTCTACACTGGCTTCCTGTTAAGGCAAGGGCTGATTTCAAGGTTTTACTGCTAACCTACAAAGCATTACATGGGCTTGCTCCTACCTATCTTTCCAATTTGGTCCTGCCGTGCACACCCTGGGTTCATGCCAAGGGGGAGGTCTTCTGCCTCGTCTCAGGATGGTAAGTTGGTGGTTGAAGATATCCCTCTAGTGGTGTTGGGGCTGTGCTTTGGCAAAGTGGGTGGGGTTATATCCTGCCTGTTAGGCCCTGTCCGGGGGTATCGTCGGACGGGGCCAGTGTCTCCCGACCCCTCCCGTCAGCCCCCAGTATTTATGCTGCAATAGTTTGTGTGTCTGGGGGGGGGGGGGGGGGTCTCTCTGATAATGACAATATGCTAATCCGTATGAGTTTCACAAAAACAAATCTGCAAATCGAAAAGCTGTGATCTCTCATGAATAATGTATTAGTACACCTACGGTGACAAGAGTACTACGTTCCAGGTTCAGCTGCTCATGTTGAAGAAACAGTACTCTGCAGTACTAAATGGATCTGAGCCAAGGCCAAAGAGCATCAATCTCCCTTTAAAACTGATCCCAGAATTAGACAGGGGCAACCCTCAACAACATAGGACGCTTTAGGGAGAAAAGACCAGGGGAAGGAGAAACACAGGGAGAAAAGAATGAAGAGGGAAAGAGTTGTTCACTTTCAGTGTGTCTGAGAGAAAGAGAATCTATTGGAGCAGTTGGCTCTCCGCCTTCCCAGAGGGCAAAGCGCGGTCACTTCCTGCTGATGACAGCTGACCACAGAGTCTTGGCATTTGTTTCAATCTTATCCCAGAACAAAGAGCTTCCCTGAACCATCGATCACTAACCGACTCAAGTTTCAGAGGAGAAAGGAGTAAGAGAGAATGAGAGAGAGAACGAGAGAGCTCGATGGAAGTTGTGTGTCGACACTTGACACTGCTCAACCTTCCATGCACTGGATGAGACAAGAGTAGGAGATTAATCCAAGTTTCTAAAATGACGTGCCAATTTCACAATGTGTTGCCATCAGCCCAGAGTGTGTGTGTGTGTGTGTGTGTGTGTGTGTGTGTGTGTGTGTGTGTGTGTGTGTACTGTGCATATGTGAGCTCACCTCTGGGAAACCGGTCATGTTGACCACGATGAGCTGAGGGGACTTCATGGAGATCTGACCCAGCTGGTTCAGTGGGAACTTGCCGTCTGCCGTGGACACCACAATGTGATCCAGAGCTCCTGAAAACCCAAAAGGACCAGGGCCCGTATTTATACAGCATGTCAGAGTAGGAGTGCTGATCTAGGATCAGGTCCCCACATCATGTTACTCCTAGTCTGAAAAGCTTTATGAACAGAATATAAAAACAATAAACTTAATTCTTGAGTCCCAGCATAAAACAAGACATGACAAAGACAACTAAACCGTTATGTGATCACTATGAAGCCTCAGACTGTTGGCAGAGAGTGAGCTGAAGGTTATGGTTGGGATGCAGGTTTGGTTTTGGCTGGGGTGCAGGAGGTCCCCCCCAACCCTCATCCCCTCTCTCGGTCACCCCCTAACAGTGCAGACTGCTGAACCAGAGCTTCAACATGGGTCTCCTCTTCTCATCTGGCTTACCTCAGACGCTGCTGTTTCCTCCCTCGCCGTCCTCTGGCTTACATCACCAACTCTATCCCTCGCTAGTGGAGAAGTGTGGAGGGTGGGGTGGACCATAGAGTAATCTACCTTTTTTAGCCTGCGTTACTCGAGCCCTAACCTCGTCCCCAGGCTAACTGCTAGAGCCGGCTGGTAGACCAGAGAGACTACCTGGCTGCCTGCACATCTGCTAGCGCTTCCAGAGGGCACACAGGCATTTCCTAAACGGCATGAGGAGGGATGAGGATCGACTGGAAAGCCATTAGCCAAATGGACTCTTCCTGGTCAGGGCACAGGCAGCTGACCCAACATGGCAGAAGGTAGACTACTAGTCAACAATACAGGCCTTCTCCCAAAAAAAAAAACACAAATTTACCATGGGTTTTGTTCAGTAGGGCACACTGTAGAAAAACGTTTTGCAACAGAACAAAAATGTATTCTTACAGGACATATTCAGGTAAGAGCTACCTCCCTTTTCCTCTCTCTAATTCTCGACCCGACCCTGGGTTCCTCATGATAAAGTCCCATCAGACCTCCAGGTGGATCCTGTGTGACTCTACACTGGCGATGTTTAGTGGGTGGGTGCCCTGGGATCATGAGCTCTAGCCTGGGGCACCTTACGATTGTGAGGATGACATTAACTAGTTGTTTTGAACTATGGAAGCTAATGCTCTGACCCATCTCTGGGAGACAGACTGGGGTTGTAAATATGTGTGTGTGGGTTGAGGTTGACTGGCGTCCTGACCTGAAAATGCTCTCGTTTCAGTGTATTCATCTGAGGCAGTATACACCGAGCTGTTCAGGGAGGACTGGATAGCCTGACGTTAGTCCAGTGTTCCCATGGACAAGAGAGGTTAGTCTTCTAGCAGAGGAACTGAGAGGAACAGGCTGTAATACCTCCACACTGTCTGCTAGTTCCCAGATGCCCGGTTCACTGTATTAACCCGTCCAATACAACAGCCCTTCCTTCAGCTAACTTTCCTTACAACAAAACACACCACATAATGAGACCCAGATGAGACTATCAAACACACACAAGAACAAAATGATGTCATGATTCCCCCCATTCCAAAATCTCTCCAGTCAGATTCCCTGTCAGCTCTAAATCCTGCTGCTTCCACAGATTATTGTGCATCTGGACAGAGGAGCAAAGAGGGAGAGAGGGGGGGGTATTTAATCTTTGTATAAATCCTGCTATTACAGCTTCCTCCCCCTGGGGCCCTCCCTTCAGCCCCCCTCTCAGGGTTGGTCTGCACCGAGGGCAGAGGGGGAGGCTTTGAACTGGATGTAGTTCAGGAAACAGGGTTAACAGGGGTCAAGGTAAAGGGCAGGGATCACTCTTCCCCCCCCTCAGGCCATTTGTCAGGGACAAAGTAAACAGATGGAGATGCACTTTTTCCTCATCTTTTGACCAACAATCGATAATGAAAACCAACAGTTGACTTTGGTCTTTTAAAGCTTACAAAGAAGGACAACACTTAAATGTCAGGCCTTCAGAGCTTTGCATCCCGCATTGAAAGATCAGACAGTGGTACTGACAGAACTGAACGGTCTCCTCTACTGACAGAACTGAACGGTCTCCTCTACTGACAGAACTGAACGGTCTCCTCTACTGACAGAACTGAACGGTCTCCTCTACTGACAGAACTGAACGGTCTCCTCTACTGACAGAACTGAACGGTCTCCTCTACTGACAGAACTGAACGGTCTCCTCTACTGACAGAACTGAACGGTCTCCTCTACTGACAGAACTGAACGGTCTCCTCTACTGACAGAACTGAACGGTCTCCTCTGACAGAACTGAACGGTATCCTCTACTGACAGAACTGAAAGGTATCCTCTTCATAATCTCAGCACCTAGAACCGAGTGCACTGGCCAGATAATCAACAGTCGGTCATGAGAGACTATCCTCTCCATGGAAATAGCCCCTACCTTACAGTCCACGGCCCCTACGCACCTGGAGAGGATCTGATGCTCAGGCTGCGGCTGAAGTCGTCCTTCAGGGTGGTGAGGACGGCGGACATATCCTCCTTCACTTCCTCCAGACTGATGATGTCCTCCACCAGCGAGGAGTTGATGTTCACTTTGGAAGCCTGGCCCTTTGCTGCCTTAGCTGAGGGAAAAAATAAAAGCAGGCGGTCTTCAGAAAGACTTCAAAAGGGGAAGAACAGAAAGAGAGGAGGGAGGCCTGCATGCTGGTAGTCTTATCTATCACTGTCATTACAAATAAAAGCAAGACAAGAAATCACAGTGAAGTGGGGTTTTCAACCTCCTGAATGTTCTGACCACTTCAGTAGGTCTTGATTCCTACCACTATATTTGAGGGGAACACTACTAGCTAAATCCTTCAGCTAAAATAAAAAGCTGCCGAGGCAAGCGGCCCTCCACTCACCTTTACTCTTCTTGGTGGCATAGAAGCGTACGCAGGAGGCAGCAGGGGGGACCATGTTTTGATGAAAGATATTTGGGAGCAGCAGTTGGACCCTGGGGATGACTACCAGCTGAGGAGACCTCACCATGGGGACCAGGGCGATGAGGGATCGGCACAAAGCCGGCCGCATTAGGCCCAGCAGACTCAGTGTCATAGCTGTCAGGCAGTGACATGGAGAAATAAAAAAAGAGACATCAAAGATGAATGGACAAGACATGATTATTGTCTGATGATAAAACATGACTGTCAAGCTAATAAAAACACTAAAGCTATGAAGTGATCATATATCAGTTTGTAGATCTATCTGGTTACAATTCTCTTTTCATAGTGCAGCGATCCTATCGAAGTACTGTACCACGCATGCCCAGCATCATTAGTAGCATCTGTAATACTAACCAGCAGGGGGGGTACATATGTCTGTCCATCTACATACTATATGCTACTGCTTCAATTACAACAGTATGAGTTATAACTAGGGTTGCACATTTTGGGGAATATTCAGGTGGTGGAAACTGTCCGTGGGAATTAAAAGAAATATATGCAAATTAATATTAATACCATTTAAAATGTAGATGTTTCTTGCATTGGCTAAATTTACCATATCATATGAAGACAGAAACATAAACCTTTTACCTTATCATAAGTAGACAATCCCAAATGATTAAATCCTTCCAATAGAAATAAAAATGTAGGACCAAACGGAACTTTAATTAAATGAGTTGACTCCTCACATGGGATGATTTCACTGAACAAAAGGGAATATGGAATGATCCCTCGCATCTCCCAAAAACGTTTTCAACATCAGAAATTAGTCTAGAAACTAAGGCTTTGGTTGTCTTCCTCTCAGACTTCCATGTCTTCTCCCTGGACCTCCTCAATGTCCACCTCTTGGACATCAGACGGAGGCCTCATCTTCATTGTCACTTTCCAACCTTGTTGAGGATGGCTCGTTGTCAGGCTCAAAAAGCTAAACATTTGCCTGGATGGCCACCAATTTTTCAACCCTTGTATTGGTCAGCCTGTTGCGTGCTTTGGTGTGTGTTACCAAACAAGAACCAGTTGCACTCTGAGGCTGCTGATGTTGGTGTGATTTGGAGGATGGAGGCAACAGGGGAAAGAGCCTCAGATCCACAAAGTTCCTTCCACCAGGTGGCTGATGAGATATGTTGGCACGACTGCCATATTGCATCTCCATCCCAAAGCCCTTGCTTGGAACTGTACTACGCCAGACTGCCAAGAACCTTGCCCTCATCCAGGCCAAGGTGACGAGACACAGTAGTGATGACACCATAGGCCTTGTTGATCTCTGCACCAGACAGGATGCTCTTGCCAGCATACTTGGGGTCCAACATGTACACTGCGGAGTGTGCGGGCTTCAGGCAGAAGTCTTCACGCTCTTTGACGTATTTCAGAACTGCCGTTTCCTCTGCTTGGAGCAACAGTTAAGTGGGCAGGGCAGTACGGATTTCTTCTCTTACATCTGCAAGCAGTCTGAACATCAGACAGGATGGCATTGTCTCCCTCAATCCGTGCAATGGCTACTGCTATAGGTTTCAGGAGTTTCAGGCTGCTTACCACTCTCTCCCAAAATACATCATCCAGGAGGATCCTCTTGATGGGGCTGTCCATATCGGCAGATTGTGATGTGGCCTTTTCTTGGAGAAACTCCTTCCCCTCCAGGATACTGTCAAACATGATGACAACACCACCCCAATGGGTGTTGCTGGGCAGCTTCAATGTGGTGCTGTTATTCTTCTCACTGCTTGGTGAGGGAGATTGCTGCTATAACTTGATGACCCTTCACATACCTAACCATTTCCTTGGCTGTCTTGTAGTGTGTCCATTGTTTTCAGTGCCATGATGTCCTTGAGGAGCAGATTCAATGCATGAGCAGCACAGCCAATGGGTGTGATGTGAGGGTAGGACTCCACTTCAGACCAAGCAGCCTTCATCTTCGCAGCATTGTATGTCACCAGTGCAAATACCTTCTGTGATCCAAGGTCATTGATGACTGTAGTCTTGCATGATGTCTACTTTAATGCTAATTAGCATTTTCGAATCAGAGTAAATAGAGCCGAACATTGATACACGTCAGAGAAATTCACAGTTTTATCAAAACGTCACGCCAGGGTAAGTCCACACAAACACAGCCTTTATTTGAAATATTTCTAACATTCCCTATGGAAAAATGAATTGTGGGAAAATGATCGCTAGGTTTTATGGGTATGACACCTCCACTGTAGGGCTCTAAACAGTCAAATCAATCTGTTATGAATTCCCTCCCAGGGACTCTTAAGGGCTATTTATAACCTACGGAGACAAACCCTACGGAGCGTAGCGTCACAATGTCATTTTTCATCACAAAAGGGGTGGTCCCCAAGTACAGTCTACTCCAACAGTCTACGTACTGCGGTGCCATATTAAAAGTGCAACAAGCCGAATAATGGGGGCAGTGTTGTGTAGGCAATGAAGCTCGCTTGGTTCCTTTATCTGATCTATAGGCTATGCATCAAAGTAACCCATTTTGCAGGTTTCCACACACAATCTTAAGCACATCCTCTCATTCTAACAGCCCTCTCTCTGGGACAAAAACTCTGCAACTTTTCTAACTCCTGCAGTAGGCTCCCCTCCTCCGCTGGAGCTTAGCAGGCTAGGCTATGGGTAGTAAACTGGCCCTTCACACCTCTGGCCATAGACAAATCGATTGGTCACTAGGGGTCATGGTTGTCAGGGGCCTAATCACACCGAGGGGTCAGCCAATCATAGGCAGTCATCTTGGGTCCCAGATCCCCAACTCCTGTCTCCTTTTTATTTCACCTTTATTTAACCAGGTAGGCTAGTTGAAAACAAGTTCTGATTTACAACTGCGACCTGGCCAAGAATAAAGCAAAGCAGTTCGACACATACAACACAGAGTTACACATGGAATAAACAAACATAGTCAATAGTACAGCAGAAAAAGTCTATATACAGTGTGTGCAAATGAGGTAAGATAAGGGAGCTAAGGCAATAAATAAGCCATGGTGGCAAAGTAATTACAATATAGCAATTAAACATGGAAGTGATTGATGTGCAGAAGATGAATGTGCAAGTAGAGATACTGGGGTGCAAAGGAGCAAGATAAATAAATAAATACAGTATAGGGATGAGGTAGTTGGATGGACTATTTACAGATGGCTGTGTACAGGTGCAGTGATCTGTGAGCTGCTCTGACAGCTGGTGCTTAAAGCTAGTGAGGGAGATATGAATCTCCAGCTTCAGTGATTTTTTGCAGTTCGTTCCAGTCATTGGCAGCAGAGAACTGGAAAGAAAGGCATCCAATGGAAGAATTGGCTTTGGGGGCGACTAGTGAGATATACCTGCTGGAGAGCATGCTACGGGTGGGTTCTGCAATGGTGACCAGTGAGCTGAGATAAGGCGGGGCTTTACCTAGCCAAGACTTGTAGATGACCTGGAGCCAGTGGGTTTGGCGACGAGTATGAAGCGAGGGCCAGCCAACGAGAGCGTACAGGTCGCAATGGTGGGTAGTATATGGGGCTTTGGTGACAAAACGGATGGCACTGTGATAGACTGCATCCAATTTGTTGAGTAGAGTGTTGGAGGCTATTTTGTTAAAAAAAACACTACCTTTCCATGTCCATTTCAATAAAGTATCCTTGTGTGTAACTTTGAGGTTGCCTTATTCCCCTCTGACGGAGGGAGATGCTAGTCAGTGGGTCACAGATCAGCCTAAACAGAGTCACTATCTTTCACAACGACAAAAAACAATGTTCTGAAATTGGCTCTTTCAAACCTTTAACACACTTCACAACAACATTTCCCCCCCAGGGGAATCTCCATTCCAGGGTGCAGAAGAGCCCGGCAGCCACCCACCAAAACTCCCTCAAACTCTACTCATCCATGAGGGTCTTTCTGAACCGTGCCTTTCATTGGCAACGGGTGTGAAGAACCAGCCGTGTACCATACCCTGGATGACTTCCTCTATTGTGTGTGATGAACACACCGTTAAGAGAAATGGGGCACTACACTATCACGCAGGTGGATACACACTCAACGTCACCCTCGTAAATCACCTCAACAGAATGTTTGCGTCCCATTTCCTAAATAGGACTCTGGTTAAAAGTACTACACTATATAAGGAATAGGGTGCCATTTGGGACACACCATGCATCTGGGTGAGGGGCTTGGCTTCTAGTCATAATACCACCTTGCTTTGTGTGTGTATAGAGACTGCACCTTAAGCAGGCAGGGGGATCCAGCACAGCCTCACCTGAAACTTATGTGTTGTGTACAGTCTGTAGCTCTTTACTCTATCAATAATATCTGGGCCAGAAGGCAGAGACCATACACATGGTTTATTCTCTAAACAAACCCAGGTTGGCTGCGATTGTATCACTCCCTTCACAAAGCCAGCAGCCGGACGCCTCCCTGAAAAACACGGCTAATAGTAACGCTACAGGAAGATCGTTTTTTTTAAGCATGATTCTTTTGTGTCTCCACTGAGCCTCAGTGTTTATCATAGATGTAACCATTGGCCGTGCCTCAGTCCAGGGGAAGGGATAGAGGGGGGGGGGGGTTGGTTGTCTTTACACGTGAAGTGAAGCAGAAAAACTGTAGCACAGGTGTTCAGTGAGATATTGTATCTCTTTGATATTTCATAAACGGCAAGGGGCCAGCTGGCATGCCCACATTGCATGACACCTCTGAATAATTCAGGTTTATGTTGTTTTAACTGATTAATTCTGATTGTAAAAATGACGCACTGTTACACTGGACTGAAAACTTTAAATTCAGAACAACAAAGAACATAAATGCAGTTAGCGTGCCCTTTAATTAAAGGGAAGTATTCTATCGTTATACTCCCCTCAGGTCACTATTTGGCTACCTTATTATTTAACCTTTAATTTGACTAGGCAAGTCAATTAAGAACAAATTCTGATTTACAATGACGGCCTACTTCAGTTGGCTATATATCAATAATATCAATATCACTCATGCATGTTACACAATGTTAAACAAAAGCAAGCTAGCTAATATGATAGCAATGCTTCCATAGTCTTTGACGATATTTAACTAAAATTAGCTAGCTAAACGGTGGTGGCATTTAGCTATAACGTATGAAAGGTCGTTGCGTATGCAGTCGAACTAAAACATAAATAATGGATCGATGCAGGAGCATATTTGGGATTGGGACATGTTTACATTATAACTACTAGCTATATTAAGAACAATTGTGCTACATTTTAAAGTAGTTACTTACTTATATCTTGTCAAATGTGTCTACTTGCACATGGCTGTGAAGAGCATAGGAAAAAGCTGAACCTGACGCTTGTGTTCGTCGTCATAATAAATCAAATGCTATGTGTAGACTGTCATTCATTTGTGTGCTTTCAACGGGGTGAGGTTGTGCACAACGTCATTAAATGGCGCCTTTGTTTTGCAATCTCGCGGCTAGCAGCTAGCTCACCGGAGTACTGTGTACCAAAGTATTTTAACGAAATTATAGATGTCTATTGACGTACAATATACAGTAATCACCAGACGTGGAGTAGTTGAACTGTTCGCTGTCAGGCGAAAGTTTCTACCGAACAGGGTAAGTTAAACGTCTGATACAAACACGTTAGTTCTATGGCAAAGGCTCATGGCAAATTCATATAGTAAAGCGAGCAGAAACATCATACAAACAACGGTATTTTATAGTTTATCTTTAGTCATCTAGTTCGATCCCTTGTCAATAATAGTTAGCTTAATTGC